>NC_041227.1:115305458-115322376 GCF_002837175.3 Physeter macrocephalus
AGGCCACAACAGTGAGAGGCCCGCGTACCGCAAAAAAAAAAAAAAAAAAAAAAAAACAACAAAACAAACAAACAAAAGTATATTCCTTATATGGTAATCTGAAAAGAGGATAAGGGAAAGGCAATGAAAAACACACATAATCTGAGCTTAAGAGGGCACAATAATAAAATGGGATTTAAAAGAAATTAAGTGCTAAATAATGGTGGGTAGTACAGATTCCTAGGACCTTTTCAACTGATTGCTTGTGAAAAAACAAATCACACTTTATTCTTACATATGCTGGTAGAACCAGCACCTACAGCATTAAAACAAGCCTGACAACAGCCTGGATCATGCAGAAGATGACCTAAGATTATAGTGGACTGCACATTTAATGTCCTAAAAGACAAAAAGTTACCCTACTAAAGTCACACAAGGTCTCTAACCTTGATATTTAGAAGTCTACTTCTCACACTTCAGAAACTCATTTTATTTCCCTCATCCTCCATGATTTTTCTTTTTTTTTTTTTTTTTTTTTTTTTGGTGGGAGGAGCTTCTTCTTTGACTCTGAGTCATGGGCACTAAATTCCCTGCCCTCAGCTCTGGTGACCAGGCTAGGAAGAGACACTGAACCCTGAACCCCCTACTTCCTCTCAATGTTCTCTTTCTGCTGCCCCAATGCCTTCACCTGGCTCCCGTAGTATTTCATTCACAGAAACTTTGGAGCACAAGAGAGATATGGCTGACAGGTTCTGGTCCTTTGAGGCTCCCACATTAGATATGATACCATCAACACTGACATACAGTTGACCAGCTGTGATAGGGTCATTCTTGAACCCCTGATAGGCTGAAATGGGGGGAAAAAAGAGAAACTACCCGGCTCAACTGCACAATTCCTCTAGCAGCATTCCTGCTAAAGCAGAACAAACCTCAGAGACACAAATCTTAGACGCCACTGATCACACCTAGATTTCGGTGAATACACAACACACATCTGAGCTTGGGTGGCGGCAGCTTTCAGGTTCAGTTTTGGGATTTGCCATTCCACCCTTTCCTAATAATGCATTTCTCTCTCTCTTTATTAAGTCAGATGGAAGGAAAAATGTGCAGGGGGAATACTGGGCGTATCATGCATATTATCATTTATCACAAGATATAACAAACGAAAAGGCGAAGTTTGTTTTCATCAAAATAGTCTTAGCTCAATTTCTTCTCATAATTTTTCTTGCTTTTGTTATAGTTTCCCTTCAGACTGGCAAAGATTCAGGCAGGGTCCCCTAATGGTAAAATTTAGAATTAAAAAAATATTTATTGATAATGTCTCTTTTAAAAATGTTTGGAAACCCCAACTAATCCTCCAAAATGCAAACTGTAAACATAACAACAGCAAAGGAGTAACAATTGAGTGTGAGTAAGCAGACTATGCACAGATGACAGACTGAGCAAGAGTGCAGAAGGGAGCAACAGAGAATGAAAGACAGGTTCACAGTGTGCTACAGAAAGTGACAATTTGAGTAAGTCATCACTTTTGGACCACAGCGATTTCAATGCAACCATTTAGGAAACCTCTGGGCCAAATGCTAAAACACAGGAGGAGGAATGGACAAGCCTTCTTTGTGAGCATGCTCAGCATGTTGGCATGGGAACAAGGAAGCACAGAAGCTCTGTAGTCATCTTACAATGGATGGCTACCATTTATAGGATGCAAAGAAATCTTCTCTCTGGTCCCTGGATACAACATGTATTGTTTTTCTATGCTTTCCTTGACCCTGGAGGACTGCAGCTGCTGTTCCAAAATTGCCAAAGAAACCCCTTAACAAAATAAAGAAACCACAGTAGCAGTAACACTGGGTCTGCTGGAATGCCCCCTTCCGTCTACCTTGCTTCTGATTTTCTTCTGGGCACATCCAACAGGAATGGTTAAGTTTTACCAATCCACATGATAAAGCCAGCACAAACCCAATCCCCTGGTCACAGAGACAGAGTGGGTGGGGGTGAGAGTGGGTATGCGTATGTTTGTGTGGCTCTGGGGATCTGGACGCTGCCCTCACTTTGTAACCTTTGCCCGGAACACTGGGGTCGCTTCCAATGGAGATCCATGGTAACTCTAGAAGTGTCATTAAATACTCAGTTCACCAAGGTTGACCACCTCCATTGTCATAGGATGATGCAGCATCTGCAGAAGCGCTGTCTGCTGCCCCCTACTGATGGGGGTGGAGTGACAGGTGCGAAGTAGGCGTGGACTTTAATATTGGGTAAATGGGTCTGAAACAAGACAGAAACATTACTAAGAGAGAGGGCTTAAACAGAAAGAGTAATGTTGCTTTTCAGAAAAACCACTGAGGGACTGAGTGTACATGAGGGCAGGGCAGAGGCTGAGCACAGACAGGATGCTGAGAGACCTGGGTTCTACTTTGTACCATCCCACGTTATTCTAAAAGACAAAATCAGCTCACATAACTTTAGTAACTGCTTCCATAATAATAAAACTGGGGAAAAAAATCATGCTAATCTCTTAACCTGTCCCAAAGGGGTTCCCAGAGCTGGAAGAAATTATATAAGCTTAAAAACTTAATTTTTTCCAAGCCATTATGGACAATGTTTCTTCTGATATTTTAAAAAACCTCATTATCCTCTTTTAACAACATGCATCTAATTTTTACTACATAGTTTCTAAATTCCTACTAAGTTCAAGGCACTGTGCTAGTTATGTAAAAGGGCTGCAAAGATGGTCAAGATGGAGATCCTGCTTTTAGGGGACTTATAGTCTAGACATGCACATAACTAGCTAAATTAGACTGTCAAAGTGCTAAGTGACTCCTGAGGATTCAGAGGTGGAAGAGACTCCTGACAGCCAGGCAGGTCCAAAAGCCCTAATGTACGTAGGCCATGGAAGACGCTCTGGTTGACCTGTGGCTCTCCTCCTCTTTTGGTGTTGAAGAGATATGGGTACAAGGCCTCCCCATTGCAGTTATGTTCTCAGTCCTCTAGGTCTGAAGGGAGAGGTGGAACTGAGGTCAACTGGAACTCAAGATGAAGTGTGCTGCTCCTTTATGCACTCAGATGTCATAAGGCCAACATGGATATTTTTAAAGGTTGATTGTTAAGGGCCAAATTAACACAGTGCCTTTCCCACAACAGGCGACAAGCAGATGTTCCAACAAATGTCTGTTGAGCTGAATAATCCAACATATAGACTCATCCAGTCTTTTATAAGCTCCTTGCTGGCAATCTGTCTTTTAGTCATTTGGCTATACATGGGTCTCTCTATTATGAAGGATGGGGCAAAAGGAAAAGGTAAAAAACTACATGATCCATTTGTTGCCTTAAAAAAATATGAACCCCAGCAAAACAGTTTGATATGAAAGGAAATACAAATTAAAATTTTAAATCCCATTTAACTAAATATTTTCTTTATGTTACTCCTTTCTTTCCTTTAGAACCAAAATCTGGCATGTGCTTTTTTGACTCTGGGCATGTTATTAGAGAGACTCTGCTGGGAGGAGATCTACTTTTCGTCCCTTCAGTGGGTATTTTCCTACTAAATATCTGGAACAACAGGTAAGAACTATCTACCCTTAGGTTTGCTCTCCATCTTTTTTTCTCTTTGCTGAATGGCCACATAAATAATTACAGGAATCTAAATCTAAAAAAAGGAAATGGAGGGAAAAAATAAAGAAAGAAGGAAAGGGTGCTGAGAACACTAGAGCCGGAGGGTGATGCCACCATCTTTACCCTGAGTCTCTTGATTCCAGCCCGTGTGATTTGCTGGCAGTCATAGAGTTCTATCCGCTCAAGGCTGTGACAGCTCTTCAAGTGCTCCAGGGATGCATCTGTAATTAGGGGGCAGTTGTCCAGTTCAATCACCTCCAGCTGGTCATGGGCGCAGGCCCCGTTCCCCAAGTGACGAATTCCATCGTCTGTGATCAGCTCACAGTGAGACAGACTCTGCAGCCAAATAGAGCAAGGAAGGACACTGAAATATTTAATGGCATTCTTCTACCCAGAGGCCTGTGTGCAACCAAAACGGAGAATTTTCTGGTTTGAGTCTGAAGTATACGGAGCCATCACTGGAGCCATGTGGTGAAATAAAGAACGCATACTAGAGTTGCTGGGGTTCTGCTTTTGACAATCAATGATCAACATTTCTCTGTGTGATTCTAAATATATTTTGTGAATTCCTATAATGACTGTGAAATAGTTGATAAATAAAATATCTCCCCCCACACTCTCCACAGACAAATTATTGATACTTTTCTTCTCTACAGGGACAAGTGGGGCTCAAGCTTTTCCTGTAAAAAATTTTCTGTAATTTGGACTAAATATTGAATACCTGGTGCAGGGGCATGCCCAAATAGTTAATTAACGTAAGATGACTCTTACAGCTGTAAGATGTGGTCACCTCTTCACTTTACGAGTTTTCCTTAAATCCCTGGTTCCTCCATGCGAAACTCAGAACCCTCGACCGAAACATAATTTAATGTGCCACAAAACACCAAAAACAAGCCTAGGTACAGAACAGCCAACCAGAATGCTTTCCCACAGTGTTATTGG
Source organism: Physeter macrocephalus (assembly GCF_002837175.3). NCBI lineage: Eukaryota > Metazoa > Chordata > Mammalia > Artiodactyla > Physeteridae > Physeter > Physeter macrocephalus. Next base: position 115,309,992 of record NC_041227.1, read on the forward strand.
AAGCAGTAGCAGAGAACGACCCCCAGTAAAGCCTTGATTGGTTCTATTTTATAGGAACACTTGGTCCCAATGTGAAGCAAACTGTATTTCAGGCCATCTCATTTCCTGGATCTCTGGAAATTTAAGCACTGTTCAGGCTGGACTGTAATTCATGTGGGAGCGAGAACTCATACTCTCCATGTCAGTTTTCAATCTCCAAGCATTGATACAGAAAATGTTTAACTTTTCCAGTTTCTATCTCAGTTTCTCCCTTCACACAGGTCCTCCCTTGGTCCTCTGTAAGTTGACAATTTGGAGAAATATGCTTTCCCCCAATGGTAGCCAGGCACCAAGATGAAAGTAAGAGCTGGGTTTTGATTAAATCCAATAGATACATAAAACTTCCACAGTCAAACTCACCAATACTTGAAGTCGAGGACAGTGTATAGAAAGTTGGATTAATGTGCTATCTGTTATCTGAAAGAAACATATAAGTTTATTTTAGGTATAATTCCAAAAAACTCATAGGTCATACCTCATTCTTGACTGCACTAGTATTTTAGACTGATATCCTGATATCGATCATCAAATAACAGAATCGTAAGGTTGAAATCCCATCAGCTACCAGAACCTGTTCTTTTTTTTAATAAATTTATTTATTTCATCTATTTTATTTTTGGCTGCATTGGGTCTTCGTTGCTGCATGCGGGCTTTCTCTAGTTGCGGCGAACGGGGGCTACTCCTCATTGCGGTGCACGGGCTCCTCATTGCGGTGGCTTCTCTTGTTGTGGAGCACGGGCTTCAGCAGTTGTGGCTCGTGGACTCCAGAGCACAGGCTCAGCAGCTGTGGCGCATGGGCTTAGCTGCTCCGCAGCATGTGGGATCTTCCCGGACCAGGGCTCAAACCCGTGTCCCCTGCACTGGCAGGCGGATTCTTAACCACTGCGCCACCAGGGAAGCCCCAGAACCTGTTCTTTGAGAACCTATCCAGGCTGGGCTTAAACTCATCTAGTCATCTTTGAACAGGTCTGTCGAAAATTGTTTGTTTTTGAAACAAATGAAAATGTGTTCCCTCATAACTTCCACCCACTGGACTTTGTTTGACCTCCTTAGAACCATCACAGAAGTGAATCAGAAGACACTGCTCCATGAAAAAAATTAACGTAGAAACATCCTCAAATTTTTAGATATCTGGCCCATATTTTTATAAGCCATGTCATAACTCAGGATTGATAATTGGCATGTCAGTTATTTTCCCTAAGGGTGGCAGAAAGAGGCTGCTGGGTTAACTATGAACATTTCAGTAAGGAAGAACTCCTGAAGGAAGAACAGTCTTTTATAGTTATCTTAGGATGGAGAGTAAATCAGCATTTCTTTTCAGATTTCTCTCCAATTCTGAGATTGTTGTTATAATACACATAATTTCACAGGGGCTAAGAAATGGCAGGGGTGGGGGACTGGAGTGGGCAGGCGTGTGCACATCACTCAGAAGGACTAACACTGGAAAGGACACACAGGACATTTAGGCATGTGCAAGAAACGGATGTGAATAAGTTTTACTTTAATAAGAACTAATAGGGACTAAGTAGCGTCTGGATAACAAGTAATTTAGAAAAATTGGCATCTATAGTTATTGAAGTATCTTCTCTTCTTTATTTTTACCATTAAAAAAATTCACCGCTCTATCCTCTTTTTAGGAGTCCCTCTTTAAAATTTCTCCCCAGCCAACTAATAAGCTGAAAGCTCGTAAAATTGGTAATAAAAAAAACTGTTGATAAGAAGCTAAGTCTGCCTGCCTGAAGGGCAGGGTTCCATACAGAGTTGGATCTCCAGGGTTAATGATGTAAGGGGCGCAGAGTACAGTTAAGCTAAAAAGGGGCAGTGATATCTATTGGTATGCTGGGCCTTTAACTATTTATTAGCATCATAACACTGTAGGTCTAAGGAAATATCTTAGTATCTTTATGGTCTAAATGCCTCAGCCTTCTTTCTTTCCAATGGCAACCTTATCGATGGCATGTATTTTCCTAGTTCCTTAGCAAAAATACCATGAGCACCTCTGCTGGTATGCCTGGAGGACACCTCAATAAATGGAGAGTCAGCAGTGCTGCAGGCTCCCCACTACACTAGGGTAGGGAATTGAACGTTCTGATGTGCATGTATTGTGTAAGTTTCTATCATACTATATTTCTGAGTAAAAATCCACAGTCTTACCTGAACACACTCTTCCAGGTCCATCTTTTCAAGCTCATGGCAATTCTGTAAGATACAAACCCAAACATTACAGTACAAACATTTAAAATTGGGGAAAAATTAAGGTCAGAAAACTAAGAAGTAGTATTAAATAGACTGATGAAATCTTAAGAGCTTCAGTGTTGGTGTCATTCTTATATCACTTCCTGCCTTATTCTATTTTTTTTTTTTTTTTTTTTTTTTTGTGGTATGCGGGCCTTCCTCTGTTATGGCCTCTCCCGTTGCGGAGCACAGGCTCCGGATGCGCAGGCTCAGCGGCCACGGCTCACGGGCCCAGCCGCTCCGCGGCATGTGGGATCTTCCCATACCGGGGCGCGAACCCGGTTCCCCTGCATCGGCAGGCGGACGCGCAACCACTGCGCCACCAGGGAAGCCCTGCCTTATTCTATTAATTACACATTTTTAAAAGGCCTTTATCACCGTGAAATTTCTCAATTATTCCACACTTAAAGTATCTAACATCTTAAAAGTCCAAGGGAATAAATTTCCTGAACATTGATACTGAACTAATACAGAGATCCTTTCAACCAAAAATAATTTAATGAAAATGATTTCTTTGTAAGCACAGAAGGGGAATTTGTATGTCCTCATCTAGTTATGCCATGGGCTGCCCAGCCCGCCCGCCCCCCCATTAGTATTCCATTGATCTGCCTGAAAGCAAATGCCCTTCCCATGTTCCATTACACTGGTCAAAGATGGTATAATTTTAAATACTATTATTATACAGTGATTTACAAACCACTCCATGTATTAAAATCTTGTGGAGAATACAGAAAATCTCTTAAAACCTCTCCATTTAAATCAGGCTTACATGTTTCTTTCAACATTACTCTCATCCACCAGTCGCATACCAAACAACCAAATAAGCTTCTTTCAAAAGCACTAGGAAATTCCCACTTAGTTTAGCTTATAATCTTATGAAGAGGCGGAAAATCAAGTCTCACAAAGGAATGTCATGGTCTCCAATGCACGTCCGCCTTTCCAGAGCAGCTGCCTGTAGCTGCAGCCCAAGGACGCTCAGGAACGCCAGCCACAGAGACGTCCCCCCACATCCTACACCCTCAATTCTGCTGCCATTCCACACTTCCCTCATTGCTCATTCTTCTGAAATAAAAAAAACCCTGAACAAAACCTACAGAACCTGAAGAAAACACTTACCCTGGCCAGAGTGGTAAAGCCTACATCTGTTAGTTGAGAACACCTTGCCACTTCTAATATTCTGTTAAAAAAACAAAGTGAAAGTCAACCCATTGGTCCCTGAAAACTGGGTTTATTAAAACAGCAAGAACTTAAGAAAACAACCTCTCATTCCCTAAGGACTATATAACACGGAGTTACATTCACAGCTAAGCAAGTCTGTATACAGATCCTGCTATTCATTTTCATGGAGTCATCATAAAGTGGTCCTGTGAATACCACATTTTAGGGTGATGCAATCAGAAGAACATAATAGAAGCTTGTAGTTAATGCCAAAATGCATGAGAAACGCATTTAAAAGCCTTCTTGATGGCATACTGCTTACCCCCAGAGGGCAGCCTGCTCCTAGAAAACAAAGGAGATGGAGATAAATACTCTGTCTCAGTTAATCTGTTGCTAAAGTAAATTATTCTCTTTCCCTATTTTACGTGTATGCTCACTAAGATTTAAATAGCTTTTCAAAATACTATGAAGGGACTGGTTAATCATAGGCTTGTCCCAAATATGAAATTCCATACTTATGAAAAAATACCCTTAAGCTTCCTGCCTCCTCCCACAGGCTCCCAGGGAGGCCCAGTGGAGAGGGCAGCTGAGCTCCTACCAGGAACTGCTGAACACCACCCTAAATACCAACCACAGGGCTGGGGAATCAAAAATAGTAGCTCTTCTTTGTGAAAAGTCTGGTGGTGTCTGCACGACAGTACCAAAGAACATTGTATGTTTGCTTACAAATTACTATAGAAGTTGAAAAAAAAAATAAAGCTAAAGTATAAGGAATCACTATCAACTGACAATCAATTAAAATACTGTATCTAATGGGAAAGTATGATCTGACTGAACCCAACTTTTAAGTATCACATGAGAGCCTTTCTCTTCTAACAATAAAATAAACCATGAAGGAGAATGGAGCTGAACATCCCTCTCTTTAAAACAGAAAAAGGTAATATGTAATATTTTTATAGAGAAGACTGGCTACCTCCTCAGCTCCTTAAGAGTATTCTACTCTAGGCTTCCGAGATTACGAAGGCCCATGGCCAGGTGATTACAAAAAAGTTTTAAGAAAGTTTTTATTGGTTTACGATGATTCTTATGTGTAAGACAAGTGGTTTCACAGGTTCTGGAGCTAGACTGCCTGAGATTGAACACTTGCTCCTGCACTTACTAACTGTGAGACCTTGAACAGGTTACTCGACCTGTGCTTTGGTTTTCTCACCTATAATACAGAGATAATAACAGTGCTTATATGGTGTTATGATGATTAAATGAATTAATATTTGTAAATAATTTAAAACAGTGGCTAACATGTTTAATATATAGTAAGTACAGTATAAGTTTTGTTTAAAAGAACAAAAAAGGTATACGGGGATTATCCCTATTTATTACAAAATAGTGTGCTGTGTGCTCTTACAAAATCAATATGGGCTTGATACCATGTGCATGCTAACACAGCATTCTTAGTAAATATTCAGCCAATCCTGTATTTAGGTAGAGAAGAGGAGCCATAGAGAAATAAAGCTTGCTTTAAAAGACCATCAGCACAAAGGAGGAGCTGTTTTTTCTCTTTAAATACTCCCTGCTATGTACCTGGCATCATTACTACAATATAAATGATCACAGGATGGGCTTCTAAAAACTTTCTTCAGAAAGGAATTATATGAAAGCATTAATAAGAGAAAATGCTTTTATTTCTTTTCTCAAGTAATGTGATAAAATGTTGATATTTTTCTAGTATGGATAGCCAAGAAGCAGAAGATGAGGACTATTACCCCCTGGTTCACGCCAATTACATGTAATCAAATGAGGTACAAAGCAAGTAGGTGCGCATCTGAAAGGGTAGTAGTGGCCTTGTAGTGTCTACCTTGAAAAATTCAAGGTTCCGAGGAATAAATATGAGTGAAGGAGGCCACTGCTCCTTTCCCCCGATTTTTTGAGATAAACAAGAAATGTTTACCTAAGCCGTGGGCAGTTCTGACCTAAAGCGTTCAGGATGGCATCTGTGATGTTGGAGCAACCAGAGGCACAGAGGGACTGTAACTTATGGCACCCTCTGCATATAGTAATGAGACCTTCATCTGTGATTTGCTAAAAAAAAAAACGAGGGAAAAACCCATAGTTATTAGTAACTTAGCAGAAGATAGAGAAAAAAGTTACCTCTGTGAAATAAGTGCCAAAAAGAAATAAAAGCAGATTTGATATTAACCATGTAGCAGACCTAAAAGAAAATGAATACACTTTGTTTTTTCCTCCCAGTTCCTTTTGATTTAGTTTTCAAGAGAATCTGTGCTCATTTCTGGTGCAAAGGGAAGAAGCTATAACAGGGTTCTTTTAACCTAATGGGACTGACAGGACTGGGAACAGATGGGGTGCATCATGGTGTAGGTTCAATTAAATGATTTTAAAACCTAGAAAACAGATAAAAACAGCAGTATTTTAATAGTATAAATGCATTTACAAGTTCAAAATTGATACTGATATTAAGTTACTTTAAAAAAATGAAAAAAATGAAACAACCTGTGGATCATAGCTGTAATCTCATATCGACCATAAATCCATTTATTTCTAAATTTTAGTTTTATAATATAAAGACTATCCTACATGGAAACAACCTAAATGTCCATCGACAGACGAATGGATAAAGGAGATGTGGCACATATATACAATGGAATATTACTCGGCGATAAAAAGGAACAAAATTGAGTTATTTGTAGTGAGGTGGATGGACCTAGAGTCTGTCATACAGAGTGAAGTAAGTCAGAGAGAGAAAAATAAATACTGTATGCTAACGCATATATATGGAATCTAGAAAAGTGGTACCGATGAGCCTAGGGGTAGGGCAGGAATAAAGATGCAGATGTTGAGAATGGACTTGAGGACACAGTGGGGGAAAGGGAGGCTGGGACATAGTGAGAGAGTAGCACTGACATATATACACTACCAAACGTAAAATAGATAGCTAGTGGGAAGCTGCTGCATAGCACAGGGAGATCAGCTTGGTGCTTTATGACCACGTAGAGGGGTGGGATAAGGAGGGTGGGAGGGAGACACAAGAGGGAGGGTATATGGGGATATATGTATACATATAGCTGATTCACTTTGTTGGACAGCAGAAACTAACACAACATTGTAAAGCAATTATACTCCAATAAAGATGTATAAAAAAAAAAGACTATCCTAATTTAATGGAGATAAATAGTTGTATCCAACCCAAATATAATTTTGTATGTTTTAAATTATTATTTTAAATTATTTTAAAATGAAAAAAGAACACAAAAGATGTTACATTAAAAAAAAGATGTCATATATAAACATCTTAACATGTTGGATATGATCAGCATTTTAATTTGTCCTGATAGATTTGCTAATTTTGTGTAAGCCTCAGAATAAAGCTCTCCTGTCATTTCTGTTTAATCAAACAGTATTCTTAGGTTGCAAGGACAACCGAAAAAAAAATCAAACTTTAAATATTCACTGCTTAAATCAGTATGTTCTCAGTATTATAGAACTGAAACAACATACAGATGAAAAATGGATGCTAAGGCAGATACAAGATCTGTCATGAGAATAAATTGATGAGGGATATACACATGTAGAAGTACCTTAAAAAAGTGCCACACAAATGTGACGTATAGTTATTACTAAACAAGGATAACGGAAGGGTAAAGGAAATGAAACTAAAATGGCAAACGGTAGGTATGGTATATATGCATTTATATGTATGTGTGTGTGTACGTACGTAACATATACACACACACACACACATATACAGAGTGCACATGTGTATATTTATGTATGTATATAAATAAAATCTGAAGATGTGCAAGAACAGTTTTTTCCTATCACTGTAAGATGACGGTTTCCTGTTTACAATAGCTGTGTAATATTTCAGGCCAAATATTTGTTTCATAAATGAAAGTAGGCAAATTCTGGTAGTTAGCAACTATGGAAATCAAAATATCATTCCTTTAACTCAGTCTCTAGGAGCCTCTGAAACAGATCACTATCAGCACCATCCCTTAAGGGCTGGAAGGGTAGGGTGCTTAAATTGCACAAAACGTGGCCCTACATGAGTCACCTTTAAACTAAACAACCACTATGCTCTAAAGTTTCAGGTGACCAAACAAGAAGGGGACAGTATTAGACACAGAAGGCTTAGCAAAAACAAAGAAAACCCTCACCAACTTTTTTCATTGCTATGAGAGGCTCTCACTCCAAGGCAACACACATATGCAATTTTCAAGGCAAGAGGGAAAAGCTAAAGGTGTACTGTCAATGTTCTAGGAACCTGAATAGTTTCAGCAAATTCTCTGAGCAAAATTCAGGGGGTGTGGGATAGACACAAAAAAGCTGATAGTCTAAACAAGCCAAATGTGAACCACAAATACTACCTGAAAATAATTTAAATGTTTAAATGTTAATGTTAAATGTTTAAAAAACATTTTGCTTGTCATCTGCTTATATCAATAATTCCCAATAGTCATTACTCCCTGATAGATGTTAGTCGGTGTGACTGCAATTAATTTACCAAAAATATTTTAAATGCCAAAGTCTGTGAATAATTCACTTCTAAAAAGTAGAGTTTTCTTAAGTGGAAGAGAAAGGGGTGGAGCTACAGTTTAGCTTATTTGGAATTCTGTATAAGCTACCCTCTAGCTCATCTATGTCAAAGCCCCTAGGGGCGAGTACTGTTGAGCATTTAAAAAATCATCTATGATTACTGCGTCCCCAGGGTTGAAGTAGACAAACGACTGGTCTTTATGACTGAAACTCTTACAATAATATTATTGAAATGAATTACTAATACAGAAGAGTTATGGGAAGGACTGCTTACCAAGCAAGTCTGCAAGTTCAAAGTCACCAGTTCAGGACAGTGTGCACCTATGTACTTGAGAGCTTCATCTTCTAGCTAGAAAGATTAAAAAGAGAGAAGAAATTATTACTGACATTGTTTAAAACCTTAAATTTTAAAGATTTAAGTGTGTACACGTTCATCAGCACATTCTAAATATAGCCAACCAACTTTCAAAGGAACAAATGAACCAGAAACAATGAACTATGATCATATAAACGTATAATTCAAATGATTATTACAGTTATCAGTATTTGTTATCAGTTCTGACCACGTCAATTTCATATTATCACCAAATCAAGGGAAAGATAAAATAAACATTGCCTAATGTTTATGGATTTTTCTTCTGATAAATTAAAGATGCCTTGCAGCATTTTGCTGAGGGATTTTGAAACTAAAATAACTTTCACATTGCCACACTCCCTGTAAAGTTTCTTAACAACAAACTTTTGGGAACAGGAGCTGAGAAAGAAGTCTGTAGTTTATCTACAGAAGATCAGCGCTATGCGTACAGTGCGGAGAACAGATGGCAAGTAATTGACTATAAAGATGCATCCCAATCAATATTTTTCAGGATTCCATAAATAACCAGGAGCTCAAGTTGTTGTTTTAAGGCGGTCATACTTTCAAAGCTCTGTTTCAAACCGTGGAAATCCTCCTTTCATGGTGAAAGAATGAGGGCATTTTTTAATAGAATACAAGGCATGGTTTTAGCAACCATTAATAAAATAAGGTAGTAAGAGCCTAGCCCTACTTTGTCAGTCACTTCTAAACCCACTCTTGATCATTTCCTTCCAGGTGTTGTTACCATGTCAATTCCTTTTTTTCCACTGTAAAACACTGAGATATTAAAATTTTTAATGACAAAATATGTTGGATTTGTGATGTGACTGGCAGGAAATAAGCATCAACACTATTAAATGTAGGTTGCTGTACACTTGGCACATTTAAGAAAAGCTCTTGGTAGTTAAACAACTAGTGGAAACTGCCAAGACTGCCTTCCTTGCCTATCCAGTTCAAGGTCTCAGGCAGTGACAACATGACAAGTTGTCTTTTCAGATTAAATTACATGAAACCCTTCTTGCCTGTGGCACCTGTTCCGTATTATGATTTTGTCTCCCCATCTTGCCTCCCCTCAAAAATTTATCTTTGCTCAGGCAGGTGTTAATTCTTCTATTTTTTTCACTCTAGGGAACACCCTTTAATTTTTGGTAAGCATGGGTCTTTGGTCAGTAATACACAATACGTATCTCTCAAGCCAACATCTTGGGCTGCCCACCAAGTTCATGGTGCCTCTATCATTCACAAGTAAGACAGAGAGTATTACCTGTGTGCAGCCTTTTAAGAATAAGGCTTTAAGACCTCCACAGCCTCTCACTAGTGCTTGGATACCATCCTTGGTTACTTGGTCACACCAGGAAATGTTTAATTGCTCCAACAGTGGACATCCCTCACTTAGGATAAAACAAAATGAAACAAACATATGACTAAATCCAATTCCAAAGGCACCAAAGTCTCATTTTATTGGCCATCTAGTCGGGGACATATTTACTTAATGTAGATTTAGAATACAGGCAATTCTGTAACAAAAGGTGCATTTATCAACGCTTGTGGTGTTCAAGTGGGACTACGTCACTAGGAGGGCTAGCTCAAATCCACCTTAACTAACAAGCTCAAGCACAATGCTGTTTTTCAGATACATTAGATTTTTATGGAGGTTTATACTTTTCAAAGTATATTCTTTTTGCATTTATCACAAATTTAACGGTCTCTATATAGGAAATGAAAATTAAGCGACTTGTTCAAGTTAACAGAGTAATTAATGAATAGTCAGATTCAAACTCAAATTCTCTATCAAATAATTCAAGTACTTATCAAAGTAATAATGAGGCCATTTAAACCTTTATTTAAAAAATTACAAAGGATCTGTAACTGTTCTCTCTTGGGAAGTATCTAGGGTACGGTTTCCACAGGCTGAATTTAGACTATATTGTATTATTAGATCTCTGCCTTCTATCAAACACTAGCTTCATCTTTGATCTTTGATTTCACATCTAAACTATGGAAGAATCCCAAGTGCTATGGCATTCTTTGGAAAATACTGCTTTAATTGTTTTATAAAATAAAGCCAGGGGATCTTGGTTCAAGTTCATTCTTCAACATTAATAGTGTGACTTCAGGCAAGTCACTTCGGGAAGCCTGACAGAACCTCTCTTAAACCAAGATTAGCAGTAGCCCTTCTATGTTATCCCCAAACTAATGCACTCATTTCTACCACAGCACTTATCCCGCTGTAATACGACAACACATTTAGTTTTTTTTTTCTTCTACGAGACTCTGAGCAACGTAAGGGCAGCAACAATATCTTATTCGGTTACCTCCCATGGTTGAATCACAGTAACCAGCATTCAAAAATGTTTTAGATTTTCGTAACTGTAAAGTGTCTGTCCTATCTACCTCACAAGATTTCAAAATAAATGAGATCATTTACGTGAATTACTTATGAACTATAAACACTGTTATACTATCTTATTTATTATCCTACACCAGCCTTAGATACATGTGTTCAGTGCTCATAAGGAAGGTATAGAAGGAGACACATTTTCAGATTACTTACACTCTACTTAACTAAATTTACATTTAGTCTTTCAATAGCTTAATACTTACTATTCATAAATGTAACTAATACATGGCACCATGACCTTTTATAAAAGGCTGATAAAAAAGTAAAAGTACAAAGACATTGGGCATTTCACCCTCCTTTTAAGATATATCTTTTTGTAATGTACTTTTAAAAAATACAGTAACATTAAAACAATGAAAACTTACTGAGCACTTACTATATATACAGAATCCTGCTAAGCACTTCATTCATATACAAACTGTACTATTCTGTTCAGAAATCCTAGTTACCTCTATCATTTCACCTGAATGTGTCCTGTAATTTGGGCAAGTAGTAAAACAAAAGATCTATTTTGAACTACAGTACGTATCTATAAAACATAGTTTCCTTCAATTCCAACTTTATTTTAGTTAATAAAAAAATAAGTATCTGTTCTGATTATTGGACATTCTTGTTGTAAGAAATTTACCTCAGAGCTTTTAGAGACATGTTTGTTATTGATGTACAGGAAGCCAAGTCAAGGTGCCTGAGTTTGGAACAGAACTTGCTAAGGCTAGTACATGTACTGAAAAATGGAAAAAGGAGAAAATAATGAATAAACAAATAAGAACACATCCTACTAAGGATATTAGTATGATATACCAATATCATACACAATTCTCAATAAACAAATAAGAACACATCCTTGGAATATCATACATGACTCTCACGTGTTACAAGAACTGTAAAATTTCCATACCCCAAATAAAAGCAGTTATAAATCCAGGGACCTTTCACGCTGAGGAAGAGGCAGGTTCACAAAGGATAAAAAAAACCTGTGCTGTTTATGAGAATGTGCATGAGGGGAAGATGGTGCCTGATTCACATTTGGAAATGTTAGTAGCTACTGACAGCAAACTACATTTGTGCTGATAAGAGATCTACATGCATTTTGTAAATTCAGGAACACCAGAAAGCTAGCTAGTACCTGCCAGCAAGTGGTGAAACATGAAGCCCCAAACCTCTGTCTCTGCTCTTTCACTTAAATCTCTTTCTGCTCAGATAACCTTTTGCATGGCAGTAATGAAAAAATCGGATTTTTGCAAGGTATACAGAGGATGGACCAGTGTTGGGCTGAAACAAACTAAGTTATGTAAATTACTGCCTGCTTTCCTTTATGAATTCCTTAAAGGCTCTTTTCCCACAGTGGTCAAGTTCCTCATTCAAAAATTTTTTTAATTACAGAAAATCTCATAACAGAGAATGCACATGTACCATCATTAAGCTTTGACATTTATCAATATTCTACTATTGCTATTTCATCTATTTTTCTCCTTTCTTTGTTCCAGTATTTTACAGCGAATCCCAGACATATTATTTTACCTGTAAATATTTCAGGACATATTTCTAAATAAGGATTTTATTTTATTTTATTTTTTGTGGTATGCGGGCCTCCCTCTGCTGCGGCCTCTCCCGTTGCGGAGCACAGGCTCCGGACGCGCAGGCTC
>NC_041227.1:115322563-115342572 GCF_002837175.3 Physeter macrocephalus
CCCGCGGCACGTGGGATCCCCCCAGACCGGGGCGCGAACCCGGTTCCTCTGCATCGGCAGGCGGACGCGCAACCACTGCGCCACCAGGGAGGCCCAGGATTTTAATTCCTTAATGTCTGACACCCAGTCTGTGTTCAAGTTTCCTCAATTGCCTCATAAATGCCTTTGTCAAATTGCCTCTTGTGGTTTTATTTTGCAATTTTGTAATGAACACTCTTTCTTGTGTTTGTTAACCATTCATCTCTTTCCCTGGTGAAATGTCTAGTGCTCAGGCCTTTTTTTTTTTTTTAATTAATTAATTTATTTTTTTGGCCACGCAGCACGGCATGCAGAACCTTAATTCCCCAACCAGGGATTGAACCTGTGCTCCCTGTCCCCTGCATCGGCAGGCAGACTCTCAACCACTGCGCCACCAGGGAAGCCCTCTCTATATATTCTTGATACATACACATCTTCTTTAATTTCTCTCAGTAATGTTTTATGGTTTTCAGAGTAGAAATCTGGCATTTCTTTCGGATTTATGTTATCTGCCAAAAAAGACAGTTTTACTTCCTTCCTATTGGTATGCTTTTTTTTTTTTTTTTGTAAACTTATTGCATTGTCTAGAATACCCAGTAGAATGTTGAATAGAAACTCACTTTGCTCCTGACTTTAAGGTAAGGCATTCAGTCTCTCACCATTAAGTACATTGTTAGCAGTAGGAGGTTTTTCATGGAAGCTTTTGATCAGATTAAGGAAACTCCCTTCTATTCCTAGTTTGTTGAATTTTTTTTTTTTTTTTTTTTTTTTTTTGGCTGTACCTGGAGGCCTACAGGATCTTACTTCCCCAACCAAGGACCGAACCGGAGCCCTGTCAGTGAAAGTGCTGAGTCCTAACCACTGGACTTCCAGGGAATTCCTTGTTTAAAATTTTGATCACGAATGAATGTTGCATTTTGTCATGTGCTTTTACTGTATCTAATGATGTATTAGTTATCTACTGTTGCATAGCAAATTACCTCAGAAGAGCAGCTTAAAACAATAATTATTTATTATCTCATGGTTTTCATGGATCAGGAACATAGGCACAGGCAGCTTAGCAGGTTGACTCGGACTCCGCGTCTCTCACAAGGCTACCATCAAGGTACTACTGGCCACAGCTGCAATCATCTCAAAGGTAACTAGCTACAGATTCCCTTCCAAGCTCATTTAGGCAGATGTTGGCAAACCTTAGACGATCTAATTTCAAGTTTACTCATTTGGTTTTTGATAGAATTCAGGTTCTTGCTGGCTGCTGGCCAGAGACCTCAGTTTCTTGTCACATGGACCTCTCCACAGAGCTACTCACAACAGGGCAGCTTGCTTCCCCAGAGCTGGAGAAGAAAGTAGAGCAAGATAGAAGTCACAGACTTTTTGTAACCTAATCTCCAAAGAGATATCCAATCTCTTTTGCAGTATTCTATTGTTAGAAATGAGTCACTAGGTCCAGTCCACACTCAAGGGGAAAAGATTACACAAAGGTGCAAATATGAGGAGGTAGGGATTATTTGGGGGTCATTTTAGAGGCTGCCTATCATAGTGAGATGATCATGTGGTTTCTGTCCTTTATTCCAGAGGGCAGTAAATCTCACCAGCTGCCTTTTTTTTTTTTTTTTTTTCTTTTTGCGGTACGAGGGCCTCTCACTGTTGTGGTCTCTCCCGTTGCGGAGCACAGGCTCCGGACGTGCAGGCCCAGCGGCCATGGCTCACGGGCCCAGAAACTCCGCGGCATGTGGGATCTTCCCGGACCGGGGCACGAACCCGTGTCCCCTGCATCAGCAGGCGGACTCTCAACCACTGCACCACCAGGGAAGCCCGCAGCTGCCTATTTTTATATGGCCACAAGTCAAGAATGGTTTTGGCATTTTTAAATGGTTGAAAGAAAATCAAAAGAACATACTATTTTGTGACATGTGAAAATTAAATGAAATTAAAATCTCAGCACCATGCAATAAAGTTTTATTGGAGCACAGCCATGCTCATTTGTTTATGTATTGTCTGTGGCCACTTTGTTAAACACTGGCAATGTTTGTAAAACACTGGCACAGTTGAGTAGCTGTGACAGAGACCATATGGCCAACAAAGCCTAAAATATTTCCTTATCCAGCCCCATATAGAAAAAGTTTGTTGATCTCTGCTTTATTCTACTAATTATTATGAACTATTACATTAACTGATCTTCAGATGTTATACCACACTTGTATTTCTGGGATAAATCCCACTTGGTTAAGATCCAACCCTTTTATATGTTGCTGGATTCAGTTTGCTAAAATTTTGTTAAGTATTTCTGCATCTCTGTTCCTGAGGAATACAGGAGATTTCCTTTTATTGTGATACCTTTGTTTGGCTTTGACATCAGATATTTTTGGTATCAGAAAAATATTGGCCGGAGAGAACAAGTTATGAAGTATTTCTTCTTTTACTTTATGAGTGAGTTTGAGTATTGGTGTTATGTCTTCTTTAAATATTTGATGGACTCACCAGTGAAGTCATCTGGGCCTGGGCTTTTTTTGTGGGACAATTTTGAATTACTGAATTTACTTGCTATATATCTATTCAGATTGTCTATTTTTATGTTGAGTCAAATTTGGTAATCTGTGCCTTCCCAGGAATTTGTCCATTTCACCTAGGTTGTCTGATTTGTTAGTATGAAGTTATTTATGGTATTACCTGATAAACATTTCATCTGTCTTTTGGCTAAAGTACTTAGTTCTCTCCTTCATTCCTGCTTTTGATAATATGAGTCTTCTCTCTTATTTTCTTGGTCTAGGTTTGTCAATTTAAAAAACTTTTTTCAATGAACCAGCTCTTGGTTTCATTGATTTTATTACTGTTTTTGTTTCCTATTTCTCTGATATCCAACCTAATCTTTATTTTTTCCTTCTTCTTTTTGCTTTGGGCTTTGCCCTTCTTTCTATTTTCTTAAAGTTGAAGGTTGTTACTGATTTGAGCTTTCTTTCTTTCCTCTTTTGTGATATAGGAATGCAGAGTTGTATCATTACCTTGGCTGAATCTCATAAATTTTGGTAGCTTTTCATTTTCATTCAGTTCAAAATTATTTAGAAGCATGATGCTGAATTTCCAAACACTTGAGCATTTCCCTCATTTTGTTCTGTCATGAATCTCTAGTTTAATTCTCTAGTTCTGGTCAGAGAACATATTTTGAATGATTTTAATCTTCTTAAATTGATTAAGACTTGTTTAGTGGCCCAATCTATGCTCTATCCTGGAGAATGTTCCAGTATGTTTGTAAAGAATGTTTATTCTGTAATCATTGGGTGGAGTGTTCTATCTGCATAATATGCATTTTTCCATCTGTTTACTTTCAACCTATTTGCATCTTTGAATCTAAAGCATGTCTCTTGTAGACAGCACATAGTTGCGTCTTGCTTTTTTTTTTGGCTGCATTGGGTCTTCGTTGCTGTGCGCAGGCTTTCTCTAGTTGTGGTGAGCGGGGTCTACTCTTCATTGTGGTGCATGGGCTTCTCATTGTGGTGGCTTCTCTAGTTGTGGGCCACCGGCTCTAGGCACACGGGCTTCAGTAGTTATGGCACACAGGCTCAGTAGTTGTGTTGTGGGCTCTAGAGTGCAGGCTCAGTAGTTGTGGCGCACGGGCTTAGTTGCTCTGTGGCATGTGGGATCTTCCCGGACCAGGGCTTGAACCCACATCCCCTGCATTGGCAGGTGGATTCTTAACCACTGTGCCACCAGGCAAGCCCCAGGTGTTGCTTTTTAATCCATATTGATAATCTGTCTTTTGGGTGAAGAGTTCAGTCTGCCTACATTTAATAAAATTATTGATATGGTTGGATTTTCTCTCCCATTTTGCAATCCTTTTCTATTTGCCTCATGCTTTTTTCGAGTTTGTTTTTCTGTGTCTCCTTTACTGTTTTCTTGTTTTAAGTGTACTGTTTCAATTCCTCTGTTGACTTTTTACCTTTTTTTTTTCTAATTATTTTCTTATAGTCTGCTCATGGAATACAATATGTATCTTAATTTACCACAATCTATTTCAAAACAATAACTTAGGGACTTCCCTGGTGGTCCAGTGGTAAAGAATCTGCCTTCTAATGCAGGGGATGCAGGTTCGATCCCTGGTCGGGGAACTAAGATCTCACATGCCATGGGGCAACTACGCCCACGTGCCACAACTACTGAGCCCATGAGTCTCAACTAGAGAGCCTGTGTGCCACAAACTACAGAGCCCACGTGCTCTGGAACCCACACTCCACAACTAGAGAGAGAAAAAAACAACCAGCACACCACAACGAAAGATCCTGCACGCCTTAACAAAGATCCCGCGTGCCACAACTAAGACCCGACACAGCCAAAAAAATAAAATGAAACAAACCAACCAACCAATAACTTAATTCTCATAAAGCACAAGCATTTTGCTCCAATACATAATGGTTCCCTCCTCTCTGCTTTGTGCTATTATTTTCATATGTTCAAATATATTTCATATATTACTTCTATATATATTATAGAACTAACAATACAATGTTATAATGATTGCTTTATACAATCTTCTATTTTCTAAAGAAGTTAAGAGAAGATATGAAAAAATTAGAGTCTTAGATTTACCCACATATTTACCGTTTCTGATGCTTTTCATTTACCAATTCCTATGGATCCGAGTTACTGTCTGGTATTTATTTCCTTTCATCCAGAAGGGCTTCCTTTACTATTTCTTGCCAGGCATATTTACTAGTGACAAATTCTCTCCCTTTTTGATTATCTGGGAATGTCATTATTTTGCCTACATTTACAGAGGACAGTTTTGCTAGATACAGAATTCTTGTTTTTTTCCTTTCAGCGCACTGAATATGTCACATGGCTCTGGTTTCCATTATTTCTGATTAGGTCACCCATTAATAAAATATTCCTTTTGTATACATGAGTGTTTTCCTTTTGCTGCTTTCAAAATTTTCTGTGTTCAGTTTTCAACAGTTTGGCCCTAACATATCTAGGTATGGATATTTTTATCCTTCTTGGGATTCACTGAACTTCTTAGATCTGTAGATTGTTTTTCATCAAATTTGGGAGGCTTTCTGCCATTAATTTCTCACCTTTTTTTTTCTTCCTGCCTCTTTCTATCTTGTCTGGGATTCATTCGCATTCTACTCTTGATGTTGTTCCACAGGTCTCTGAGGCTCTGTCCATTTTTCTTTAATCTTTCTGTTCTTCAGACTGGATGGATAATTGCTACAGATCTCTAAATTTATTTTTAGTTTTAAAAATATTCATTTATTTTTGGCTGCATTGGGTCTTCATACAATACAGTACTGTTAACTATAGTCATCATGCTATATATGTTTTAGATACTGTGTTTACAATTCCCGAATTTCCATTTGGCTCATATTTTACAATTTCTTTTAATTGATATTCTCTATTTAACAAGTTATTATTATCATACTTCATTGCTGCGCAAGGGCTTTTCTCTAGTTGCGGCGAGTGGGGGCTACTCTTTGTTGCGGTGCGTGGGCTTCTCATTGCAGTGGCCTTTCTTGTTGAGGAGCACAGGCTCTAGGCGTGTGGGCTTCAGTAGTTGTGGCACATGGGCTCAGTAGCTGTGGCTCATGGGCTTTGCTGCTCCGAGGCATGTGGACTCTTCCCGGACCAGGGATTGAACCCGTGTCCCCTGCATTGGCAGGCGGATTCTTAACCACTGTGCCACCAGGGAAGCCCTACAGATCTCTAAATTTATTGATTGATTACCTGTTTTTCTGGGGTTTTTTTTTTCCCCCCTAGCTTTACTGACATGTAATTGACATATAACATTATGTAAGTTTAAGGTATACAGTGTGATGATTTGATACACATATATGTTGTGGAATGTTTACCACAAGGTTAGTTAACACACTGTTTACCTCACATAAATACCATTTTGTTGTTGCTACAGTGCAAACATTTAAAATATACTCTCAAGTATACAATACAGTACTGTTAACTATAGTCATCATGCTATATATGTTTTAGATACTGTATTTCCAATTCCAGAATTTCCATTTGGCTCATATTTTACAATTTCTTTTAATTGATATTCTCTATTTAACAAGTTATTATTATCATATTTTCCTTTTGAAAACTGGGTATATAATTAACATGTAACATTATATTAGTTTTAGGTGTACAACAAAATGATTCAATATACACATATATTGCAAAATGATTACCACAATAAGTCCATCCATTACTACGCATAGCTCCAATTTTATTTTCTTGTGATGAAAACTTAAATTCTTTCTTTCTTTCTTTCTGGCTGCGTTGGGTCTTCGTTGCTGCACACGGGCTTCTCATTGCAGTGGCTCCTCTTGTTGCGGAGCACAGGCTCTAGGCGCACGGGCTTCAGTAGTTGTGGCTCTCGGGGTCTAGGGCTCAGGCTCAGTAGTTGTGGTGCACAGGCTTAGTTGCTCCGCGGCATGTGGGATCTTCCTGGAGCAGGGCTCGAACCCGTGTCCCCTGCATTGGCAGGCGGATTCTTAACCACTGCGCCACCAGGGAAGTCCATGAAAACTTTTAAGACCTACTTTCCTTTAATTTTTAGAAATCTGATTTCAGTGTACGTATGTGCACATATTTTTATTAAGTTTATCCTTAAGTATTTTATGTTCTTGGATGTTACCACGAATGTTGCTATATTTAAAATTTCATTTTCCATTTGTTCGTTGATGGTTTACGGATACAGAATTAATTTTTGCATATTGGCCATGTTTCCTGTGAACTTGCTAGAACCCTATCATGCCATTTAAAAATTATTTTCTAATCTGTATGACTCCGCTTTTTCTTCCCTTATTGTACTAGGTGGACTTCCAGTACAATGTTGAATAGATGTAGTAGACCTAATATCCATACTTTGACCTTAGGGGGAAGTGTTCAGTATTTTATGACTAAATACAATGTTAAAATTAGGTTTTTCACATATACAATTTATCAGGTTGAGGAAGTTACCTTCTCCTAGTTTGTTTAGAGATTTTATCATTAATGAGTGTTTAATTTTGTAAAATGCTTTTTCTGGATTTATTGAGATGATCATGTGATTTTTCTTCTTTGATCTGTTATTAAGTTGGAACTTAGTAACACTGAGTGATTTTGCATGTTAAAACAACCTTACATTTCCGAAATAAATCCAAATTGATTATGATTTATTACCCTTTGCATATGTTGCTGGGTTCAATTTCATGATATTTTGTTACGGATTTTTACATGTGCATGTGGGATATTGGCCAGTAGTTTCCTTTTCCTGTAATTTTTATTTTATTTTTGATATCATGGTAATGATGATCTCATCTAATGAGTTAGAAAGTTTTCCCTCCTCCTCTATTTTTTTGAAAGATTATTCCTGGGCTTCCCTGGTGGCGCAGTGGTTGAGAGTCCGCCTGCCGATGCAGGGGACATGGGTTCGTGCCCCGGTCCGGGAAGATCCCACATGCCGCGGAGCGGCTGGGCCCTTGAGCCATGGCCGCTGAGCCAGCGCGTCCGGAGCCTGTGCTCCGCAACGGGAGAGGCAAAAAAAAAAAGATTATTCCTTTCTAAAATATTCGATAGAATTCAGTACTGTCCAAGCCTAGAGGTTTTTATTTTGGTTTTTATTTTTTGGTGGTAAGGTTTTTAATCACCAACCCAGTTTATAAAGATATAAGGCTATTCAGATTTTCTATTTCTTTACAGTTTTGGTAATTTGTGTCTTTCAAGGAAATTATCTATTTCACCTAAGCTATCAAATTTATTGGCATAAAACTGCTCATAACATCCTCTTATTACCCTTTGAATCTGTGTAGAAACTTTAGTGATATTTCTTTTTACATCCTTGGTACTGGTGATTTGTGTCTTCTTTCTTGACTAATCTCAACAGAGGTCGATCAAGCTTATTGATTTTATTTCAAAGAAACAGCTTCTGGTTTCATGGATTTTTCTCTACTCTATGCCCATTTTTTATTTCATTGATTTCCACCATTAACTTTTTTATTTCCTTCCTTTTACTTATTGTAGATTTACTTTTCTTTTTCTAGTTTTCAAAGGTGGAAGATTTGATTTTAAACCTTTCTTTTAAGATAAGCATTTACAGGACTTTACAGGACTTCCCTGGTGGTGCAGTGGTTAAGAATCCACCTGCCAATGCAGGGGACATGGGTTCGAGCCCTGGTCCGGGAAGATCCCACATGACGCAGAGCAACTAAGCCCGTGTGCCACAACTACTGAGCCTGCGCTCTAGAGCCTGTGAGCCACAACTGCTGAGCCCACGTGCCACAACTACTGAAGCCTGTGTGCCTAGAGCCGTGCTCCACAACAAGAGAAGCCACCGCAATGAGAAGCCCGCACACCGCAACGAAGAGTAGTCCCCGCTCGCTGCAACTAGAGAAAGCCTGTGTGCAGCAAAGAAGACCCAACGCAGCCACAAAAAAAAGAAAAAGATAAGCATTCACAGCTATACATTTTGCTCTAAGCGCTGCCTTCAATGCATTCCACAAGATTCGAATGTTGTGTTGCCACTATCACACAGCGAAACTTATTTTGTAATTTTCTTTGTAATTTATTCCTTGACTCATGGATTATTCAGAAGGGTGATATTTCATTTTCAAAATTTCCAGATATGTGCTATTTGATTTCTACTTTAGTTCTGTTGAGGCCATAGAATACACTCAATATGATCTCGATCATTCTAAATTTACGGAAATTTGTTTTATGGCGGATTATTTGGTATATCTTATTGAATATCCCAGTAATGAAAAGCATGCTTTCTGGTACAGCATTCTATATCACTTAGGACAAGTTCACTGATAGTGTTCTCAAGTCTTCTATATCTTTTCCATTTTCCTTTTTTTTTTGGTCTACTTGTTTTATCTTTACTGAAAGAGGAGGGTACTATTTAATATCTTTCCACCTACTCTTCTTCCTGAAGCTTACATCATCTAATATTAATAACCACTCCAACTTTCCTGTGATTAGTGTTTGTGATAGTATATCTTTTTCAATCCTTCTACTCTTTTTTTTTGGGGGGTATGTCACACGGCATGCAGGATCTTAGTTCCCCAAACCATCACCCCCTGCAGTGGAAGCACAGAGTCTTAACCATTCGGTCTCCAGGGAAGGGCCCCATCCTTTTACTCTTTTTTTTTTTTTTTTAAGAGAAATTTTCTTTTTTTAAATAATTATTAAATTTTGGCTGCACTGGGTCTTTGTTGCAGTGTGCGGGCTCTTCATTGCGCACGGGCTCTAGAGCAATGGGCTCAGTGGTTGCAGCACGCGAGCTTAGTTGCCCCACGGCATGTGGGATCTTAGTTCCCCAACCAGGGATCAAACCCAGGCCCCCTGCATTGGCAGTGTGGAGTCTTAACCACTGCACCACCAGGTAAGTCCCTCCCCATTCTTTTGTTCTTAATCTCTATATTATCTTTAAGTTTTCTTGAATTCTTGAGCATATTTGTAATTGCTATTTTTAAACGTTTTATTGGTCAATTTTATAAACTGTCCTCTCTGGTTCTATTTCTATTGCCTAGTTTTTCTTCTGGTATCATTTCCTGCTTCTTTGCATGTATTGTAATATTTGATGGAATGCTGGAAATTCTGTATGCTACATTGCTGAGCATCTAGATTTTGTGTCTCTCTTTAAAGAATTTTGAGTTTTGATTTAGCAGGCAGTTAAATTAGTTGTGAATCAATTTGATCCTAAATTTTTTCCTTTTAGCCTTTATTAGGGCTGGTCTAGTTTAGCTCCACTACCAAGGTGTGACCTTTCTGAAGTCTCTATTAAATGTCCCAAGGTGTTCAATGAGCTTTCTCCATTTTGGATAGTCAGAACTTCTCCCAACCTTATTTAAGCTCTGGCAATTCTTCAGTTCACAGTTTCCCAGTAATTGTTCTTTCCTTATTAGATGTTCTTTGCCCAGCTTTGTAGGGTCTCAGTATGTGCATATATAGTTTACTATTCAGCCAAATTTGTGTAGATTTCTGTAGCCCTTTTTTGAGTAGCTCCCCGCTCTCCAGACGCATATTTAGCCATGCTGGTCTCCCTGAACTTTGATCTCTTTCTCTTCAAATCAGCCAGAACTTTGTACTGTGCTTGGGTTCCTTCTCCTTGTGCCATTATCTCAAAAATGCCACCAAGCAGAAAGCCAGGGCAATCATAAGGCTCATCTCATTTGTTTCTCAGTCCTGCTCTGCATGTTGTCCAACATCTAACACTGCTTGTTTTCTATGTTTTGTACAGTTTTAGAGTTGTTTACAGCAGGAGGGCAGTGACTGTAATAATCAGAAGCAGAAGTCTCCACCTTTGTTTTTAAAGTTTGTATCTTTTTAAACTATGTTTAATATACACTAAGTCCCCTACATACGAACCTTCAAGTTGCGAACTTTCAAAGATGCAACCGTGTGTTACATCAATGTCAGGCGTGAGTGAAATTGCAGCTTGCCCTCCATCTCCTACTGCTGATGATCCTTCAGCTCTACCATCTTCCACCTCCTCTCCCCCTCCTCCAGTCAGTAACTCTTCTTGCTTGTTCATTCGATGCCAGCCTCTGTATGCCAGCTGTTGTACTGTACTACTGTACTTTTCAAGGCACTGTACTGTAAGATTAAAAATGTTTTCTTTATTTTTTGTGGTTTTTTAAATGTATTATTTGTGTGAAAAGTATTATAAATCTATACTGTACAGTACTACATAGCTGATTGTGTCAGTTGGGTACCTAGGCTAACTTTGTTGGACTTACAAACAAACTGGACTTAAGAACATGCTCTTGGAACGGAACTCGTCTGTATGTAGGGGACTTACTGTATTTCTAAAGTCACTAGAACATGCAAAATTCTGAACATTAACCAGTGCTTATTTGATAATTTTAAGATATTATAGGTTTTTTTAATAGGAGTGGGAAAGTTAATGTGCTTATGTTAAAAGCTTTTATCTTTCAGAAATGCATATTTTAGAAATGCATATTTACAGATTAAATAATACAGTGTCCAGGGCTTTTTTCAAAATAAGATAAAATGAGTAAGATAAAAGGGCAGGGGTATAGAAAAAACAAGACTAGCCGTAAAGTGACAAGTTCTCAGTTATCAATTTGAAGCTGGGTGAAAGGTTCACTATACTATTTTGTCCAGATTGACATATACTTAAATTTTTCATAAGAAATCAAAAGTCACTAGAAGTAATATCTGTGTGGTTATACCTCCAACTTGATATGGATCAGTTCATGTGTTCTATTTTGTTTTCAATTTTTAGGGACTGCGTTTTTTCTTTTTTTTTCTTTTTTTTGACTTAATCCATGTTTCAATTATATAAAATATTTACATTTAATTTAAAAGTAAAATTACAAAACATGATACTTCAGAGGTCTCCCTTTCATTCTTCTCTCTTCATGTTTTTTCTCTCCCCATAAGTAACCATTTTATTCATTTTTGATGATTTTTCCATTGTTTCTTTTGAAAATATAAATCCTCAGACACTTTCTTGAACTAAAAGTTAACAAGTTGTGGGACTTCTCTGGCGGCACAGTGGTTAAGAATCCGCCTGCCAATGCAGGGGACACAGGTTCAATTCCTGATCCGGGAAGAGCCCACATGCTGCAGAACAACTAAGCCGTGTGCCACAACTACTGAGCCTGTGCTCTAGAGCCCGTGAGCCACAACTACTGAGCCCACATGCCACAACTACTGAAGCTGGGGCGCCTAGAGCCCGTGCTCCATAACAAGAGAAGCCACCGCAATGGGAAGCCCGCACACTGCAACGGAGAGTCGCCCCCACTCGCTGCAACTAGAGAAAGCCCGCGTGCAGCAACAAGACCCAATGAAGCCAAAAATAAGTAAAAGAAAATAATTAAAAAACAAAAAAGTTAACCAGTTGTAACCTCAAAGAAAGCAATAAAATAAACAATGTGTACCCTGTGCTTGGAGTGTCTTCTACTTTCCCTCATTCAAGCAATTCTAAAGAGCCCATCTCTTTCATGAGGCCTTTTTGAAAAACAGGAGGATCCACTGACTAAGCCTGGCCACTCCCTGTGTAAACATCTTCTTCACCTTCCAATAGGCAACAATTTCCCTACATAATATTTAAATGTTATTTGATACATGTTATTACCAATAGATCCTTAGTCTGAATGTTTTTTATGTCTACCTTCTACGTCTATTGGGTCTGTGACAGTAAACTCTGAAGGATGGAGGATTATGCTTTCTTTCTTTTATATTGTGACTGACACAAGACACTGTACGTTTAAAGAGTCATTTAATAAACGCTCTCTATATTGATTACTCTAAGCTGTGTTTAAGATTTTACATCTTTTTATAGAATCACCTGTTTATGTGTCTTTTGAATGATAGCTACTAGTGTCTTCTTGAAATATAAGTAGTCCTATATTAGTATTCCCTACTGCACATTCACTGACTACAATTTTAAGTTTTCTTTTAAATATCAAAACAGAATTTGAGCCAAATTCTAAAATAAGTATCTTATTCCATTTCTAAATTTAAACATCTTTCCTCTATAAAACCAAAATGAAATTTGCTAAATATATTTAGTAGTCTGCATTAAAAGCTAGTATAGGCAGTACACAAGAGGCTATGACTAACCCTTCTAAAACATAAAATACTTACGCATCTGTAGTCTTTGTACACCCATTGAGATTCAGTACTTCAATGTTCCTACAGTTTTGTGCAAAGGTCCTTTACAGGAAAGAAACAAAGTAAAGGGTTTGAGGTAAAACGGGCACATTAAAAAAATAATAGAAGATACCAATAGTGGTAATAATGGATATTACTGGTACAAAATGGTACAAAAAGTTGTTCACAATTATGAATAAATTACTTTTCAACCATAAACTTTTAAACACCAATCTTTTTGTCAACCAAAGTTAAAATTATCCTAACTTCGAGTAAACAAACTTAAAAAAATTTACTCAAGGCTCCAAACGAACCATTTATAATATGGGGAATCTGGCTTTTTGGGGGGAGCACTTGTTCTTGTTTTATTCTCAAAACCACACATCCCACTACTGGATATTTATGTTAGAAGCAGTGAACGTGTATTTGGGTTCAGAATAGCTTAGGAATATGAAAACTATTCCAGCCTTTTCTGGGTGAGATAGTGCTGTGTTCGATGTTGTTCTTCACTTCAGTAAAGAAGATCAGTTAATCGAAAGCTATGTTTTTACCTTAATGCATTGTCTCCTACTCCGAGACACCCACGAAGACTTAACTTTCGTAAAAAGCCCCCACACCTTTTTGAAATATTCTCCACTACCCGGCCCTGTAAAAAAAGAAGACAGGTATACAAAAAAGATAAGCCACCACATTGTTTTTGAAAAGACCACATCCTCGTTTTTAAGAGACTTCTACTCTTTTCAAAGACCTAATTAAATCAATATGAAATTTTCAACTTACTGGGAGAAGGCTTTCCTGATTAACCCATCTACTTGAAACATACCTAAACCCTATATTGTTATTTACTTTGTTCCTCTTGTAAGATACTCTGTATTTGAGGAAATGGTGCTCTGTAGTTCTCTTATGCCACTACATCAATGTAGATTCCCCTCCTGCAGCCACAGGACGTTAACTCTCTATTATTTCTGTGTATTTACTATAGTACTCTAAATACAGCAGAGACTCAATGAACACGTCACAAAAGCTTGCTGAATGATTGTGTAGGCCAGGCTGCTTTAAACATTTACATCCATGAAGATCAGAGAGTTGTGAAAAACAGAAAAATCCAGCATGTTGGTGGGTATCATTTTAAAAGTACTTTATGGGACTTCCCTGGCGGTCCAATGGTTAAGACTTCGCTTTCCAATGCAAGGGGTGTGGATCTGATCCCTGGTTGGGGAGCTAAGATCCCACATGCCTCGTGGCCAAAAAACCAAAACATAAAACAGAAACAATATGGTAACAAATTCAATAAAGACTTTAAAAATGGTCCACATCAAAAAAAAAATCTTTAAAAAAATATTAAAAAATAAAAGTACTTTATGAAGATAATGTAAAGTTCATGTGAGGTTTTTTTAACTTCTTACATGGATTCTCAAGACCACTAAGTTCCACTAGAACTTAAAAAAAAAAAAAACCCAACAGAAAAAAAAGCTAAATCTAAATCTTATTTAATCCTTATAACACAGTGAGGAAGCTATTATTTCCACTCTCCAGATGAGAAAACCAAGGACCACAGAGCTCAAATCCAGGTTAAAATAATTTAAGCTTAAGCCATTCTTCTCTATTTTAGAGAAAACAGGCAATACTAAGAGATAAAATATGGGGGAGAAGTGAGAAGGGAAAAAATCTCTCCCCAACAAAAGTAATCCAATTCATTCTCTACAAAAACTATCTATAGGCTCCCCCAGAACCCAAAATGCACATCAAGAATTTATGCAAATATCATGCCCCAATAAATTAACTCCACTTATTTTCAAATAAGCAAATATGAAAAGACTTCCTTAAAAAGAGCAAAGGTTCACATTTCCACCACAAAAATAAAAACAAAAATTTCTCAGTCCTATTAATACTAAATAACTTAGTATTATTTCAGTGAAATAATTCTGCTCATTCTCAAAAACTGAACCAGTTCTTGGGAAAATTGCAGGCTCCTATGAAGTTCAGATGAGCTGAAATGAACAGTCTCTCTCCCCAGGGAAAGGAGATTTACGTGGTTGGGGCTAATCTGTCCTATATGCTGCAACTTCATTCTAACGAGAGAGATGGGGCCACACACCACACAGTCATACCTCGATATCCCTCTGGAAATCAAACAGGTCAATTCGCTGCCAGTTACTGCCATCCAGAGCCAGAACATTCCAGGCCTATTTTGAAGAAGAAGAGACAGAATGAACAGAAGCTGAAATGAAGGGGAAAAGCCAGCAAAATTCAAGTTCACAATTCAACCTACTAATGAATGAAACTGACCAAAAAATTTCTTAGCACCTCCACCATTAACTCCCAAAAAGTCAGTCTTATTTCTGATTCATACTTTATTCTCCAAGTAGATTATCT
This sequence comes from Physeter macrocephalus, assembly GCF_002837175.3. Lineage (NCBI taxonomy): Eukaryota > Metazoa > Chordata > Mammalia > Artiodactyla > Physeteridae > Physeter > Physeter macrocephalus. The sequence goes on from NC_041227.1 coordinate 115,337,549, forward strand.
CATAAATGAGTGGGTACAGAAATTAGTAGCTACGAAAGATCTTACGTTAGCGGGCTGAGGAAAGAACAGGTTGTGATAAGTATCATAGCCAGAAACTGTTTTCTAACTTGAGTTTCCAATCTCAAAATGAGATACTCCAGCTAATGAAAAGCAAGTCTGTTACTCTATCCCTCAACTAGGAATGAGGTGAGTGTGAAACCAAAGAAAGAAGACGGCACTCTGAATGTAGTGTGTTCAATACATATGCCATGTTCAATAAAAATATGCTATTCATAGCATCACTTGTTTGGACCCAAAACTGTGATATGGTGACCTGGGATTTACAAAAGACACTATCATTTCTCAGAATACATGACAGAGACTTAATGCTTTCCTCATTACCAATTTGCTCACTCAGGCATGTTTTTCAATTGGTCATCTTTCCCTTCAACTTGATTCAGTGGTAATTTTAAACACTGAACGTTTTAAGACTTCTCATACATTTCTTTAATTACCTAAAGGGAGGCAAGAAAGTTTCCAAGATTTTCAACCTTTCAGGATAAGGTGAAAAATGACTCCACTAAGAGTTAACATTTTGTGGATCGTTCTGTATTTTAATCAGAAAGCCTTTAAACATTTTCCCTACTAAATTTAAAGTGTAAACAAAAGTCTTAACACTGTTAAGTTATAAACTTAGAATATTATCTCTTACTACAACAATTCAAAACACAGATTCGATACTGAAATTCTAAAATGGAAATTGAAGATACACTTATAAGCCTCAGGTAACTATGACACAATCAGTAAGAAAGATGTCAGGGATATGAGGGTAAACAAAGTTATTATTATAGAAATCTTTAAGGTTTTCTCAGGATTTCAATGTTACTTTTCTTTTTGTGGTTTCATATTTTTCCAACAGTTTCTTAAATGGCTCCATGGGAGACAAGAGATAAAACTTTTAAAGATCATATGTTTACTAGATTCTTGGGCTAACTGTATCTCTGATTTGATACTTCTCATTTCCTTATACTACTTTCTTCAGCAAGGAGGACACATGCTAAAGTGAGACTAAAATTAGGAATGACAGGTTCCTCTCTAGAGTTTTTGTTGTTTTTTTTTTAAAGCAAATTAACTAAATACTTCAAGTACAGAGAATAACAGGCTAACTACCCATGTTCCAATTGTACAGATTTAATGAAAACTGGCATTGTGCTTCCTTTTAAGTTAAAACACATTAAGAAGGAAGAGGAACCTGAACATGAAAACAACAATTAAAACTCATTCAAATCAACATTCTTGAGATGAGACTCTGCAACCAAACAGGTTAAGACATTGGTCTGGGAATTTTGTTTCTCAATGATGACCTCAGCTTCATATGGAGACAAAAAAGAAACCCCACTCATTTGTACCAGCCATGACTAGGGCAACCACTCAGGTACCAGGAACAGAACTGTCATGAATAGAAATCATCAAAATATGCCTGATTGTTTCCTAAATAGCTGAGATACAGATTTAGTATGGCTTTTAGGATGTAGAAATTACATTAAAGTTAGCAAGATGAGGTGGATTTTCCATGGCAAGTTTTGTGGGTTTTGTTTTTTTTTTTTAAAAGGAAATTGGTGATGGAAATTTGAAGGAAAACCTGGGTCCACTTACAGAGATAAACACAATACTCTGATGCTGAGTATTGTGATATAACCATATTACATACTCAGCACCTAGGACTATACCTGGTACATAGTAGGTTCTCAATAAGTATTTGTTAAACATCAAAAAGCCATTGTCCAGTTTATAAAAAGATGATAACTGTAGGTACTCATTCATTTTATTAATTATTATATATCTGTATTACAAAAGAGACTATGAATGATTCATAAAGCAATTTTCCCACAACAGAGATTCTATTCTTAATATTAGTGGCAGCAATAAGATTATGTTTCACTGTTTTGTCATAGTAATGTCAATTGACAAAAATGGATAAGTAAGAGTAATGCAGAAACTGACTTTGAGAATGAAATTTGGTTTGCTCTACAATTTCTTAAAAATTAAATTCTAGCTATAACCTTTCAAGAAAAAAAATATAGGGAGATATCAAGAGCCTTCCATGTATGTACATAAAATGAATAAGGGAAACATAATGAAACACTATATTATTACAGTTCTGAGTAAAGCCTATTCTTTTAATTTGCATGTTTAGTGCTTTTTCCTTGAAAATGTTTCTTGTTTGTATTATACAAATAGTCAAGAATTTCAAAAAATTAGTTAAAGATAGAACATATAGTAGAATTCCACTGTAGAATTAACATGGGTTTGGGTATCCCATGGGTGAAACCACAACCTTGGAAACAACATACAACTACCATCTGAAGTAAATAGTTGGCCTACTACAGAAGCTGATTATCATTAATGTCAGGAAGGGATGCTCTTGTAATCATGTCAGCCATTCTTACCCTGGAGACCTGAGCACAGCGACACAAGGTAACAACATCCAGAAAAGAAAATATCCTAAAAAGAGATGGAGGAAAACTTTATTATATGAGGAATTAGGTTCTCTTGATTTTTGCTTATAAATAATTGGCGATGTTAACACATGCACAAAAAGGCAGATGTTCTTTAAACAGTAACACAAAAGGTTGGGGCAATTTACAATACTGCCCATAAAAATGTAGGGGGAAAAGGTAATCTTTTACTTGATAATGTACGTGTAAGTACCATAACAAGTTCATTTATTCACATCAAGTGATGATAAAATATTTCTGATACTTTTTTAAGTAAAAAAACAATTTCCACATTCTGGTCATCAAAAGAAATAGGCTGGGGACGGTTATCTTTATAAAGAATTTTACAGCTATGAAGGAAAAAAGATAAAATATTGGTAAAACCTAAAAACGAGCAACTATAAAATGTTAAATATCTATATATTTAATTCCAATTTGGGAAATTATAAAACTCAGTTAACACATCAATGTCAGGAAACACCACCCAAAATTCTTCTCAGTCGTAGAGAGGCTAAATATTTATTTTGTAGCGTTATTATTTGAACTAATTAATTTGCCTAAAGGACGATAACTCTCTATACCATAAGCCACCTGTAAAAACAGGTCAGAGCATCCTGGGAATAAAGTGAACGGGTTACTTGTGCTTACAGTTCTCCTTACTCATGAACACCCTTAAAGATCATTTTGATCTGAAAAACAAGTAAAGCTCTTGTGCAGGTGGCAAAAGGTACAATATAGCATGTACTTTAAAGATGATATTCCTTGAGACAGCTGGAGTGTTACAAAATGGAGGTCAGGAAGCATTAATCTGGAGACGAATGAAAGCTACACTTTCCATTCCATTATTACTCTGAGTTAGCTTAACAGAGCAAAGTTTTGTTATTTAGTGATTAGAGGCTGTCAATCACATTTTAGAACTTGGAATAAACTGAGTTAATAATTACATCAGACAAAGTTATATGCATTTTGTAAATAAAGTTTTTTGAAACTCTTTAAAATTTGGGGGCTTCCTTGGTGGGGCAGTGGTTGAGAGTCCGCCTGCCGATGCAGGGGACACGGGTTCGTGCCCTGGTCCTGGAAGATCCCACATGCTGCGGAGTGGCTAGGCCCGTGAGCCATGGCCACTGAGCCTGCGCGTCCGGAGCCTGTGCTCCGCAACGGGAGAGGCCACAACAGTGAGAGGCCCGCGTACCGCAAAAAAAAAAAAAAAAAAAAAATTTGGGTAATATACGTAACATAGAACTTACCATTCAACCACTTTTAAGGGTATAGTTCAGGGGCATTTAAGTACATTCACACTGTTGTGCCACCACCACCACCACCATCCGTCTCCAGAACTTTCTCATCTTCCCAAACTGAAACTCTGGACACAGTAAACAATGACTCCCCATTTCCCTCTCCCCCAACCGCTGGCAACCACCACTCTACTTTCGTTCTTTATGAATTTCGTTCTTTATGAATTTGGCTACTCTAGGTACTTCATATGAGTGGAATCATGGTATTTGCCCTTTTGTGATGGGCTTATTTCATTTAGCACCAATGTCTTCAAGGTCCATCCATGTTGTAGTATGTAGTATCAGAATTTCCTTCCTTTTTAAAGCTGAATAATATTTTCTTCCTTTTTAAAGCTGTATACCACATTTTCTATATATCTGTCCATAGATGGAAACGTTGAATGCCTTTCTTATTTCCTTGAGGTGGACTTGCTACCACCCTGATGGCTCTCTTTAATAAAATAAATTTCGAATGGCGGAGGAGGAACCAAGTTGGTGGAGTAGAAGGACGTGCTCTCACTCTCTCTTGCAAGAATACCAGAATCACAACTAGCTGCTGGACAATCATCGACATGAAGACACTGGAACTCACCAAAAAAGATACCCCATATCCAAAGACAACGGAGAAGCCACAATGAGACGGTAGGAGGGGTGCAATCACAGTAAAATCAAATCCCATAACTGCTGGGTAGGTGACGCACAGACTGGAGAACACTTAAACCACAGAAGTCCACCCACTGGAGTAAAGGTTCCGAGCCCCACGTCAGGCTTCCCAACCTGGGGGTCCGGCAACGGGAGGAGGAATTCCCAGAGATTCAGACTTTGAAGCCTAGTGGGAATTGATTGCAGGGCTTCGGCAGGACTGGGGGAAACAGAGACTCCACTCTTGGAGGGCACACACGAAGTAGTGTGCGCATCGGGACCCAGGGGAAGGAGCAGGGACCCCAGCGGAGACTGAACCAGACCTACCTGCTAGTGTTGGAGGGTCTCCTGCAGAGGTGGGGGGTGGCTGTGGCTCACCATGCGGACAAGGACACTGGCAGCAGAAGTTCTGGGAAGTACTCCTTGGCGTTAGCCCTCCCAGAGTCCGCCATTAGCCCCACCAAAGAGCCCAGATAGGCTCCAGTGTTGGGTTGCCTCAGGCCAAACAACCAACAGGGAGGGAACCCAGCGCCACCCATCAACAGTCAAGTGGACTAAAGTTTTACTGAGCTCTGCCCACCAGAGCAACAGGCAGCTCTACCCACCACCAGTCCCTCCCATCAGGAAACTT
>NC_041227.1:115343240-115344004 GCF_002837175.3 Physeter macrocephalus
AGTCAAAAACTTCCCTAACATGGGAAAGGAAATAGCCACCCAAGTCCAGGAAGCGCAGCGAGTCCCATACAGGATAAACCTAAGGAGAAACACGCCGAGACACATAGTAATCAAGTTGGCAAAAATTAAAGACAAAGAAAAATTATTGAAAGCAGCGAGGGAAAAACGACAAATAACATACAAGGGAACTTGTATGTTATAAGGTTAACATAAGGTTAACATAAGGTTAACAGCCGATTTCTCAGCAGAAACTCTACAAGCCAGAAGGGAGTGGCAAGATATACTTAAACTGATGAAAGGGAAGAACCTACAACCAAGATTACTCTACCTGGCAAGGATCTCATTCAGATTCGATGGAGAAATCAAAAGCTTTACAGACAAGCAAAAGCTTGGCCCCCTTTCGCTGCAACTAGAGAAAGGCCACGCACAGAAACGGCGACCCAACACAGACAAAAATAAATAAATAAAAATAAAATTAAAAAAAAAAAAGAAATCTTCCAACAAGCAAAAGTCCAGGACCAGATGGCTTCACAGGTGAATTCTATCAAACATTTAGAGAAGAGCTAACACCCATCCTTCTCAAACTCTTCCAAAAAATTGCAGAGGAAGGAATACTCCCAAACTCATTCTCTGAAGCCATGATCACCCTGATACCAAAACCAGACAAAGACACTACAAAAAAAGAAAACTACAGACCAATATCACTGATGAATATAGATGCAAAAATCCTCAACAAAATACTAGCAAACAGAATCCAGCAACAC
>NC_041227.1:115346084-115350464 GCF_002837175.3 Physeter macrocephalus
ATAAATCACAGCAAGATCTTTTTTGATCCACCTCCTGGAGTAATGGAAATAAAAACAAAAATAAACAAATGGGACCTAATGAAACTTTAAAGCTTTTGCAAAGCAAAGGAAACTACAAACAAGACGAAAAGAGAACCCTCAGAATGGGGGAAAATATTTGCAAACGAATCAAAGAACAAAGGATTAATCTCCAAAATATATAAACAGCTCATGCAGTTCAATATTATAAAAACAAACAACCCAGTCAAAAAATGGGCAGAAGACCTTAAATAGACATTTCTCCAAAGAAGACATACAGATGGCCAAGAAGCACATGAAAAGCTGCTCAACGTCACTAATTATTAGAGAAATGCAAATCAAAACTATATTGAGGTATCACCTCACACCAGTCAGAATGGGCATCATCGGAAAATCTACAAACAACAAATGCTGGAGAGGGTGTGGAGAAAAGGGAACCCTCTTGCACTGTTGGTAGGAATGTAAATTGATACAGCCACTATGGAGAACATTATGGAGGTTCCTTAAAAAACTAAAAATAGGGCTTCCCTGGTGGCACAGTGGTTGAGAGCCCGCCTGCCGATGCAGGGGACGCGGGTTCATGTCCCCGGTCTGGGAAGATCCCACATGCCGCGGAGCAGCTAGGCCCGTGAGCCATGGCTGCTGAGCCTGCGTGTCCAGAGCCTGTGCTCCGCAACGGGAGAGGCCACAACAGTGAGAGGCCACCGCAAAAAAACAAACAAACAAACAAAAAAAACCCTAAAAATAGAATTAACATATGATCCAGCAATCCCACTACTGGGCATATACCCAGAGAAAACCATAATTCAAAAAGACACATGCACCCCAATGTTCACTGCAGCACTATTTACAATAGCCAGGGCATGGAAGCAACCTAAATGCCCATCGACAGACTAATGGATAAAGAAGTTGTGGTACATATATACAATGGAATATTACTCAACCATAAAAAGGAACGAAATTGAGTCATTTGTTGAGACGTGGATGGATCTAGAGTGTCATACAGAGTGAAGTAAGTCAGAAAGAGAAAAACAAATATCGTATATTAACACATGTATGTGGAACCTAAAAAAATGGTACAGATGAACCGCTTTGCAGGGAAGAAGTTGAGACACAGATGTAGAGAACAAACGTATGGATACCAAGGGAGGAAAACTGCGGGGGGTTGGGGATAGTGGTGTGCTGAACTGGGTGATTGGGATTGACATGTATACACTGATGTGTATAAAACTGATGACTAATAAGAACCTGCTGTATAAAAAAATAAATAAAATACAATTCAAAAAATAAATAAATAAAATAAAATAAATGTCCCATCTTTTAAAATACTGATTACAAATCATTCCCAAATAAATATATATACCCCCAGGTACCGCAATTCCTAAAACAGTAAGTTTATCTAATGCAACAAACCTTCTTACACTGCTTAAATGCTGCTGCTTTTTCCTGTCATCCACTGTAGAGTGCCTTTATGTGGAGCTTCATAGTCTAAAGATCCTGTTTCTGCCAAACTACCACTAATCCCTGAGTCATTTGTATAAATATAATATTACACATGGCGGGGGCACAGGAGAGAAATTTTAGATAACGATACTAGTTAGACTTTAGTAAACTTTCAACAGACAGATTCTTTACAAAATAAAGATGGACATGAAACCTCAGGCTAGAGGTCAAATGCAGACCTAGGAGACTCTCTGAAGCACATGCCCCAACAATCATAATTTCACTCTTACAATGTACTGCATGGGGTTCTTAATGTAAAAATTCCCCTAAGTTGGCTTTTCACCTGGGTTTGACATTAAAGTACATTAAAAAGAGAGAGAGAAGACAAATACAGTCGCTGTGCTCCTCTATCAAGCAATAAGAGCTTGGACTCTCCACTCCTGATTTGGCTCCCTGGTATGTGATAAGCCCCTGTGCTTAAATCCCCTCTACCACTCCACAAGCAGTCTGTCTAAATATCTGCTATTATTTAGTAGCTTTTGACTTCTATTTATTCTACGTACTTGACAACAGAGACAATTACCTTTAGAAACCCAAATATAAGGATCGATGGGATAAGCTGCCAGAGTTTTAGTTACAGTGATTGGGGTGGGGTGGGTGGGGATGGAGGATGGAGAGGAGGAGGTTCACAGTGAACATTTATTCTTCTAAATATGGTAACATTAACTTAAATAAAAAACATCACTATAAGTATGTATTTGTAGGATAAATCAAGGGGAAATGACAGTGACATTTCTATATGATAGGCCAGAACAATAAAACATTATACTTAGAAGCTTCCTGCTTTTCATCATCTTCAGGCTTGGTACCTTACACTTTAACCCTTTATGTAACTCCTTCTTGAGGATACCTATTATCCATAACCAGAATGGTTATGATCAAAGAGATAAGAAAACTGACGCAGAATGAAAGGTCTGTTATTGTTGAAGGATCCTGCTTGACTGCTTCAATAAAAGTCCTCCCCCCTTCTCTTATCAACAGATTGTTGAAAAACTGGCCTAGCTTTGAGGCAAAGTGGGCCTCACCTTCCCCATTCACGCAAAAAGACTTTGGCCAGGTTTCTGAGACATGATGTGGAAGAAGACGGGGTCTAATTATCAATAAATCTATTGTTGTATTAAAAAAAGGAAAGAAGGAAGGGAGGGAGGGAGAGAGGGAGGAAGGAAGGAAGGAAGGAAGGAAGGAAGGAAGGAAGGAAGGAAGGAAGGAAGGACCCCAAACCCTTAATACTAGATTCTTGGAGAACATGGAGCTGGCCGTTAAAGTAAATACGGGGAGTAGATTTGGGGATATGGTTACCCATGGTATGGTTCTGCAAAAAAGATTTACTCCCAACTTCCTTTGGCTTCACAGTCTTATGACAAAAATCCCAAACCTCCTTGAGCAATACCTCTTTATAGAGTTCTGTTTATTAAATAAATTTAAAAAGCATAGCATGATCCTGGAGAAGGTATAACAAAATAAGTAATTCCATTCATATCATGGGGATATCTATGGGCACGACTCTTTTGGAGAGTAGTTCAATAGTACCCATTTAAATAAAAAACACAAGGCTTCGCTGGGGGTGCAGAGGTTAAGAATCCGCCTGCCGGGGCTTCCCTGGTGGCGCAGTGGTTGAGAATCTGCCTGCCAATGCAGGGGACACGGGTTCGAGCCCTGGTCTGGGAAGATACCACATGCCGTGGAGCAACTGGGCCCGTGAGCCACAACTACTGAGCCTGCGCATCTGGGGCCTGTGCTCTGCAACAATAGAGGCCGCGACAGTGAGAGGCCCGCGCACCACTATGAAGAGTGGCCCCCGCTCGCCGCAACTAGAGAAAGCCCTCGCACAGAAACGAAGACCCAACACAGCCATAAATAAATAAATAAGTAAATGAATGAATAGGAAAATAAGTAAGTAAGTAAATAAATAAATAATCCGCCTGCCAATGCAGGGGACACGGGTTCAAGCCCTGGTTTGGGAAGATCCCACATGCCGCGGAGCAACTAAGCCCGTGCACCACAACTACTGAGCCTGCGCTCTAGAGCCGGCGAGCCACAACTACTGAACCCGCATGACAAAACTACTGAAGCCCGCGTGCCTAGAGCCCGTGCTCTGCAATAGAGAAGCCACCATGATAAGAAGCCCGTGCACCGCAACGAAGAGTAGCCCCTGCTAGCCGCAACTCGAGAAAGCCCGCGCACAGCAACGAAGACGCAACACGGCCAAAAATAAAATAAATTTAAAAAATAAACAAAATAAAATAAAATAAAAAACACAGACACTACATCCTGTAGAAGCAAAAGTATGAGTAAAGATAGTTATCAGAATGTTTATGGCAGCATTATTTGAAATATCAGAAAGTTAGAAAATGACCTTAATATACATCAATTAAAAAGTGCTTAAATACATTATGGTACAAAAAAAAATTTGCACCTTGCAGCCATTTAAAAGAATGAGACAGGGGTTTTCCCAGGTGGCGCAGTGGTTGAGAATCCGCCTGCCGATGCAGGGGACACGGGCTCGTGCCCCGGTCCGGGAAGATCCCACATGCCGCGGAGCGGGTGGGCCCGTGAGCCATGGCCACTGAGCCTGTGCGTCCGGAGCCTGTGCTCCACAACGGGAGAGGCCACAACAGTGAGAGGCCCGTGTACAGCAAAATAAATAAATAAATAAAATAAAATTCAAAAAGTAAAAAAAAAAAAAAAAAAAAAAAATCCATTTGGGCTTCCTTGGTGGCGCAGTGGTTGAGAGTCCGCCTGCCGATGCAGGGGACGCGGGTTCGTGCCCCGGTCCGGGAAGATCCCACATGCCGCGGAGCGGCTGGGCCCGTGAGCTATGGCCGCTGAGCCTGCGCGTCCGGAGCCTGTGCTCCGCAA
>NC_041227.1:115350680-115351376 GCF_002837175.3 Physeter macrocephalus
CTCCGCAACGGGAGAGGCCACAACAGTGAGAGGCCCGCGTACCGCAAAAAAATAAATAAATAAATAAATAAATAAAAAAATAAGAGTGAGACAGAGCTACATGAACGGACCTAAAAAGATGTCAATGATTATTAAATGACAGAAACAAAAACAAGTTGTAGAACAGTTTTTATATGTTTTCATTTTTGAAAAATATAAAACAGGTACACATGAACACATGAATGTAAGCATTGTGCACATTATATATCTAAATATAAGAGGATATATGTTAGCTTTGTGGGGAAAGTAGGCTTTTTGCGGGGGGGGTGTTGAGAAAGCAGGAACAAGGAAGCCATTTGTTTATGATTTTTCATTTTTTTTAAAAAAGTGTTGGGCTCATGAGTGATTTATATTTGTTTAAAAAATTTTTTAAGGCACTAGATGCAGATCTTTGGCCACATGAGTGTTAAAGCCTGCTCTGAATGTAGAATTCTGATACTTGTCTACTGTCTGACAGAAACTATACTATATTTTCAAAGTTGCAAACCTATTCCTCATGAGACCATCGGTTTGCAGGACTTGTTCATTAAAACTATATGCTGGGCTTCCCTGGTGGCGCAGTGGTTGGGAGTCCGCCTGCCGATGCAGGGGACGCGGGTTCGTGCCCCGGTCCGGGAAGATCCCACATGCCGCGGAGCGGCTGGGCCCGTGAGCCAT
>NC_041227.1:115351492-115382208 GCF_002837175.3 Physeter macrocephalus
TCCGGAGCCTGTGCTCCGCAACGGGAGAGGCCACAACAGTGAGAGGCCCGCGTACTAAAAAAAAAAAAAAAAAAAATTAAAAAAAAACAAAAAAACAAAAAAACTATATGCTAGTGTCTTTATTAGCAGACTACAGATGTAGGTTTGCCAGGCTCCTGTTTTACTGGGATGTATTGTCTTTGTTGTAGTGGCTGGACACTCAACTAAAAATGGGTGGTCTACTACTATGGGAGGGAAATGGAACATGAGTAAAGTCTCTGCCTCCAAAGAAGCAAAAATGCAGATATGCCAGGTGGAAAAAAAAAAAAAAAAAAAGAATCCTGTGGAATATAATTTACATTCTAGGAAAGGGAAAATGTGTTTCTCATCATTGGCATTCTTGAAAATGCTCCTGACATACGGATGAGTGACAAACACAGGTTGAATAAGAGCATGATGCCATTTAAGACAACTGATAAGAGGACTCCAGGTATAATTATGACATTATTGTAATTAACCATGATCTTGTGAAGAATTCTGCCAAAATCAACGTATACTACCTGTAGCTATAATGGACTTGAGTTTGACTCTTTAGACAAGAATGAGTTGTTATATATTAAGTTATAAAAGCTCTCTGTACTTGCTTAGTTATTAATGTGAACACAAAGATGACATCTTCCATATTACTAAGTGAATCAAAGCTGGTAGACATAATCTGCTAGATCAGATAATCTTCAACCTCCTAAGTCAGGGCTGTGCTTTGGTCCGCCATTCCTTTAAAAACTTGAACATCGATGCAAAATCACTTTTAAATAAACCAGATGCACAACCCTGGCCATAAAGGAGAGAAAACTAAGTCTCCTATACATTTTTTAAAAAATTGTATTTATTTATTTATTTATTTTTGGCTGTGTTGGATCTTAGTTTCTATGCAAGGGCTTTCTCTAGTTGCAGTGAGTGGGGGCCACTCTTCATTGCAGTGCGTGGGCCTCTCACTATCGTGGCCTCTCTTGTTGCGGAGCACAAGCTCCAGATGCGCAGGCTCAGTAGCTGTGGCTCACGGGCCTAGTTGCTCCACAGCCTGTGGGACCTTCCCAGACCAGGGCTCGAACCCGTGTCCCCTGCATTGGCACGCAGATTCTCAACCACTGCGCCACCAGGGAAGGCCCTCCTATTCATTTTTGAAATGACCTTATTTCAAATAAGAAATACAAAGAGGAGACACATCAGACAATTAGACTTGTTATCCAGTTACTTACAGTTAACTATTATTATTTTTTTTAATTTTAATTTATTTATTTCATTTTATTTTTGGCTGTGTTGGGTCTTCGTTGCTGGGTGCAGGCTCTCTCTAGTAGCAGCGAGCCGGGGCTACTCTTCATTGCAGTGCATGGGCTTCTCATTGTGGTGGCTTCTCAAGTTGTGGATCACGGGCTCTAGGAGCACAGGCTTCAGTAGTTATGGCACGTGGGCTCAGTAGTTGTGGCTCGTGGGCTCTAGAGCGCAGGCTCAGTAGTTGTGGCACACAGGCTTAGTTGCTCCACGGCACGTGGGATCTTCCTGGACCAGGGCTCGCACCCCTGTCCCCTGCGCTGGCAGGCGGATTCTTAACCACTGCGCCACCAGGGAAGTCCTTAACTATTATTTTAACCAAGGTTATATTCAGCAGAAATTATGCAAGCCTAATCTATCCATATCTGGTAATCCCATGTACAAGATGTAACCATATGAAATCTGTGACTGATTTAGCCATGGAATTTTAACTACCAAATCTAAGTTAACTCCCATTTGAGAAATTTCTCTTAGAAACTAGTGCTAGGAAGTACTCTGTTTTTATGGAATAATATGTATATTTCTTCTTTTCTGTTAAGAATGACATTTCATTTATGCTATCAAGAAGTTTAAAGCTAAATTTGAGACCCATCTATAGCAACTATGTAGGCTCGTACAAGGGTGCATCTGTTTACTTTCTGGCTTTGGTTTTCTACTTTTCTTTACATTTCTCATGACTCTGATTATTTATTTGTATTTATTATATTTGCTCCTGATCTAAGCCACCCCAGATGCTCTGGAGACAATTTAAATAAAGTAAATAAAAATCAAATAGGTTTCAGTTATAGCTGACATACTGATTTACATATATTAGATTAAGACACACATAAAATATTGCTAACTCATAAGACATCAATCACCTTAATATAAAATATTTAAGCCAAGAGAGGATATGTAAGAGTACAATTGTCTGGACGTATGGCCAAACCTCAACATCTACCATGCACAGCTCTTTGCTAAAGAGTTCCACATCAACCACCAGGTGACGATGCCAAGCTGGTATCTGTCGGAACCTGGTTGGACACCTGACCCAAAGGCTGCCAATCTACAGGACAACCACTAGGCTATATATGATGTTTTGGCCCCAAAGCTCTTTATTTCAGTGTCTGAGAGGCCTTGTGTTTACTTCTGGTTTCCTTATTTCCCACGGGTACTGGTAAATCCAAAAGAGCTAAATATAATACAGTGTCTCTTTCATGGCTTTAGTTCCTATATATATGTTGATGACTTCTAAATCATGCTGATAAGCATGACTTGTATATACATCTGCCTTTTGCCAGCTCTACTTTGATATTTTCAATTATCAAAACTGAACTCATTTTCATTGTTTTCCTCCCATTAGCCCTGTTTCTCCTCCTACTTTCTTTACCTTAGTGAGTATCCCCACTACCTACTTAGTAGAAAGCAAAAAAACTTGGGCATCATCTTTCACTCCTTTCCAATACATACCCCCACTGACAATGCATCAAATCAACCAGCAAATATGTCACCAAACGTAACTCTTAAAAATCTCTTGACTGAGCCTATTTTCTCTCTAGCCTATTACTATCATAAGGTTCAGGCCATCACTTCCTCCCAATAAAGGGCAGAATTTTTCATTTCAAATTTTATATAAATAAAAATTTATTATGTAATTATATTTTACCACAACTATATTTATTATTACACATTTATTATAAATTATATTACTATAAATTAAAATAAATTTATATACAAGTTATATACAAATGAGGAAATTCACAAACCATAAAATTTACCATTTTAAAGCACACAGTCCAGTGAGTTTTAGTATGTCCACAATGGTGTGCAATCATCACCACCATCTAATTTCAGAACATTCTCATCGCCCCTAAAAGAAACCTTGTACACATTAGCAGTCACTCCCCATTGCCCCTTTACTGCAGCCCCTGACAACCCCTATCTCCATGGATTTATCTATTCTGGACATTTCATATAAACAGACTAATACAGTATGTGGCCTTTGTATCTGGCTTCTTTCACTTACTGTGTTTTTAATCATATATTTATGTTGTAGCACACATCTGTACTTCATTCCTTTTTATGGCTGAATAATATTCCATTATATAGATATATCATACTTTGTTTATCCATTCTTCAGTTGATGGACATTTGGATTGTTTCCACTTTTTGGTTACTATGAATAATGCTGCTATGAACTTTCATGTATAAGTTTTTGGGTAAATATATTTGAGTATAGGAGTAGAATGCTGAGTTATATGAGGAAGGACAGCATCCACAAAGAGGGTGACCTAGTGAGATATTGGACAAGCAGGGTGAAGGGGCAGCCTGGTGTGGGGTGTCAAAGGTTGAGGGGGCTGAGAAGGATGTCCGTGTAGGTGATTCATATGACGAGTTGAAGCCCAAAAGAAGTGAGGGCATCCATACACTGGGGTGACCTACCATAATGTGTCCATGCCTGGGCCATATGAAGAGGGCAACCACATGGAGCAGAAATCCACCATGGGATTTGGAACCCAAGCAGAGTAGAAGGGTGTCCATGCAAGAGGAGGGGAGTGGTCTGGCATGAGTTGTGTGAACCCAGTGGGGTGAAGATGGAATCCTTGTGAAAGGGAGCAGCAGCAGTCAGAGACTGGTTACAGTCAGGAAGCCTGAGTAAATAACAAAATACATTAAGGATAACAACAGTCAAGTTTGTCACAGAAGGGAATTCAAATCTGGAAAGGGAGGAAACTAGACTCATATGGTGTTGGATTGGAAAATACAAAATAAAATATTAAGGACCTACTCATGGGGTGTCAGGTTTGCAATTTATTCTAATGGTTCAGGAAGAAAAGTTTTTTGTACCATAATGCAACTTTTCTGTAAATTTGAGATTGTCAAGGAAAATACTCTTCACCTTAATAATCCACGTCTAGGATTTTATCCTAATGGAATCATAAAGGATGGTTTCAAATACTCAAAAGAAGAAAGATCATTATAGCTGTGCTATGATAGCAGATAACTGGGGAAACACCTAGAGTCTAACAAGGAATGGATTTTGAAAACTATGGTAAGGTTAGGAACAAGACAAGAATGACTGATAGCATCACCTTCATTCAACATTTATTTTGGAGGTTGTGGCTAAAGCAATGATGAAAAAAAATTACTATAAATAATTGGAAGAGCTTTTTTTTTCTGGCAGGAGACACAAATATATAGAAAATCTAAGAAACAACTAAAAATTCCTAGAACTAATATTAAACGTGTGGCTAAAAGATGAAAAACTGATAGCTTTCCCTGCAACTAGCAATAATAGAAATAGAATGAAATTTATTAAGAAACTGTATCATTAAGGACATGAATCAAGACAAAAATAATTAATAACACACAATGTTCTTGGACAGCAAAACAAACAAAAAAAGTTAATCTTGTTAATTCACAGTCACACAAGAAAAAAGGTTAAGTCATAAGTGTCCACAGAGTTCTTAGTTATATCCAGCACTCTATTAGGCAGAGAGGAAATTCAATAATATAAGATAACATATTTGCCCTCCAGAAGCTTATAGTCTTGTAGAAAGAAACATGTAGACACAGGGCAGCTTATGATTAACCAATATAATGTGTGACCTGAAAATATAAGTGCTGCTGAAAGTAAAAAAACAATGGGGTCAATATGGGTGGAGATAGTCAAAGAGAAAAGGGTTTTTTGTCATCACCCCTTTTTTCTCACTTTACAATCTAATTTCTATCTTTACTACTCAATTGCAGTTGTACCTTGAAGAGCACTAATGGTTTTCTTGTGCTATCCAAAGGCCGTTATCAGTCTTCAATAAGCCTTATCCCTCCAAACATACTGACCATTCCCTTATTAAGAACCTCCTCTTCCGGCTTCTCAGATACCATCTTGTATCTGCCACTTACTATACTTCTGTTTTCAGATGAAGGCGTTTCCCAAGGTTTAGTTCGTATTCTTTTGCTTCACTGTTTACTAAAGTGCGGTTCATGGATCACTTGTACCAATGTATTGAGTGGGCCAAAAGGTCTGTTCGTTTTTTTCCATAAGGTGGCTCTAGTAGCACTTAGTTGTCTTTAACTTCATTTGAAACAATTTTGTTAGACTGTATGTGATAGCTGTCATATCAGTGTGTGTTTAAAAAAAGACTTATCAAAATTGGTGAATTTTTGTGTAGCCATTTTAATATTGAAGATGGAAGAAAAAAAGCAACATTTTTGGCATATTATGTATGCTTTATTATTTCAAGAAAGGTAAAAACGCAATTGAAACGCAAAGAAAGATTTGTACAGCGAATGGAAAGGTGCTGTGACTGATCGAACATGTCACAGGTGCTTACGAAGTTTCGTGCTGGAGATTTCTCGCTGGACGATACTCCATGGCTGGGTAGACCAGTTAAAGTTGACAGCGATCAAATCAAAACAATAACTGAGAACAATCAATGTTAAACCACGTGGGAGAAGGCTGACATACTCAAAATATCCAAATCAAGTGCTGAAAATCATGTGCACCAGCTTAGTTATGTGAATCGCTTTGATGTTTGGGTTCCACATAAGTTAAGCGAAAAAACCCTTCTTGACCATATTTCCACATGCGATTCTCAACTGAAACATAATGAAAACGTTCCATTTTTAAAACAAATTGTTATGGGTGATGAAAAGTGGATACTGTACAACAATGTGGAGCAGGAGAGATCACTGGGCAAGTGAAATGAACCACCACCAACCACACCAAAGGCCGGTCTTCATCTAAAGAAGGTGATGTTGTGCATATGGTGGGATTGGAAGGGAGTCCTCTATCATGACCTCCTTCCAGAAAACCAAACGATAAATTCCAACAAGTACTGCTCCCAGTTAGACCAACTGAAAGCAGCACTCGACAAAAAGCGTCCAGAAATAGTCAACAGAAAACGCATAATCTTCCATCAGGATAACGCAAGACCGCATGTTTCTCTGATGACCAGGCAAAAACTGTTACAGCTTGGCTGGGAAGTTTTGATTCATCCGGTGCATTCACCAGACATTGCACCTTCGGATTTCCGTTTATTTCCGTCTTTACAAAATTCTCTTAATGGAAAAAATTTCAATTCCATGGAAGACTGTAAAAGGCAACCGGAACAGTTCTTTGCTCAAAAAGATAAAAAGTTTTGGGAAGATGGAATTATGAAGTTGCCTGAAAAACGGCAGAAGGTAGTGAAACAAAAGGGTGAATACGCTGTTCAATAAAGTTCTTGGTAAAAATGAAAAATGTGTCTTTTATTTTTACTTAAAAAAACCAAAGGCACTTTTTGGCCCACCCAATACCTAGAGTGTTTGATAGAAATATAAATTCCTGGGTCCTAGCCCAAACCTACGGATTCAGAATTTCTGAGCATGGAGCCCAGATATCTGCAGAATTTTTTTAAAAAACCACTCTCCAGGTGATTCTTACTAATGTTATAAAGGTTACTAATTTATCACTCTCAAAAATATTTATAAAAGATGTGAATTTAGAGGTCAACAATTCAGATATTTTTAAAGCAAACTGCAGACCAAGTACACCTTCATGTTTTTAACCCCCGATCACAGACTGAAATATACCAGGCTAGAGAGATGACAATAGTGCATGGCAGCAAAGTTTTATCATTAATTTACAAATTCACATCTCTAGGTGAAGATCAATCTTTTAGTTAATCCATAACCACTGACAAAAAAAATGGATGTCAAAGATGGCATCTGCCTGAGTTTGAAATCTAATACTCAAGAGAAGTGAAGGTCAAGAATCGTTCTTCAGGGACTTCCCTGGTGGTGTGGGTAAGACTCCACACTCCCAGTGCAGGGGGCCTGGGTTTGATCCCTGGTCAGGGAACTAGATCCCACATGCATGCTACAACTGAAGAGTCTGCATGCCGTAACTAAAGATCCCACATGCCGTAACTAAAGATCCCACATGCCGCAACTAAGACCCAGTGCAGCCAAAATAAAATAAATAAATACTAAAAAAAAAGAATCGTTCTTCTGTCAGAACTCTTGTGAAATGATTCAAAATGGAGGATGGGGATGGGGTAGAAAGGTGGGGGTGGAGGGACATATCTCCTGTTGTACAGATCTGACTTCTGAAATCATGTCTGTTTTATAGACTCAGAAATAAACAAAATCGGTTCTATTTCTGGTCATGGCTGAGTAAATTTTCACTGTTCTAATCTTCTAACTTCAAACTCTGAACAAAATATAAAAACAACCATCTGGGGCTTCCCTGGTGGCGCAGTGGTTAAGAATCTGCCCGCCAATGCAGGAGACATGGGTTCGAGCCCTGGTCCAGGAAGATCCCACATGCCGCGGAGCAACTAAGCCTGTGCTCTAGAGCCCACGAGCCACAGCTACTGAGCCCACGTGCTACAACTACTGAAGCCCGTGCGCCTACAGCCCATGCTCCACAGCAAGAGAAGTCACCACAATGAAGAGTAGCCCCCGCTCGCCGCAACTAGAGAAAAGCCTGTGCATAGCAATGAAGACGAAATGCAGCCATAAATAAATAAAGATATTAAAAAAATATAGAGTGTAAACTGGTTATGTAAGAGAATTGTCATTTTTAATCTATCTATCCACCTATATATACAGACAGACATAAAATTGCATAAAGATATGTTTACGTACCACCCACCCCCGAACATGTATTTCTTAGCTCTACCTGATGAGAAGATCTACGAGCAATGATGCTCCAGTAGCAATAAGCATAGCTAGGGTAGAGACCTTAGCTTCTAAATACCATTCTCCACTAAAAAACATCCCTGAGCTCCTTGCAAAAATGTCTGATTCCGGGCTTCCCTGGTGGCGCAGTGGTTGAGAGTCTACCTGCCGATGCAGGCGACGCGGGTTCGTGCCCCGGTCCGGGAGGATCCCACATGCCGTGGAGCGGCTGGGCCCGTGAGCCATGGCCGCTGAGCCTGCGCGTCCGGAGCCTGTGCTCCGCAACGGGAGAGGCCACAACAGTGAGAGGCCCGCGTATCGCAAAAAAAAAAAAAAAAAGTCTGATTCCAGGACTGGGTCGGGAAAAGTACAAGAAGGTCCTAGAATATGTTGTGTCAAAAAACGAGGATATATTCAAACAATGATGGGGACATATTCCAAGAACACAGAATATAACTGTAGGGGCTCCCACTGGCTAAGTCTGAAACATTTTGAGCAGAAAACAAGGATAACCCAAATGGGATTACAACATACTGAATAAAGTAGGAATCCATGAGTCTATATTGATATTAAAAAATAAAGGAAAAAAATGGGATAGAACAAATACTGAAGCCCGCGCACCTATAGCCCGTGCTCCACAACAAAGAGAAGCCACCGTAAAGACCCAACGCAGCCAAAAAAACCCAAAAAAACAAAAACTAGCTTCACAATATCAAGCTGAGCCTGGTGGGAGTTCACGGTATTAGGATGTTTAATGATAGGAAGACAAAAAGGACTTGGAAAAAAAATAGTATCTTCACATAGCCAGGTGGCTCTTAGTCTCAAAACACAAACAGCTCTGTGTGTCCACATATATACATGACCTAAACAAAGGCAGTGTGCCTAATCTTATTAATAGTCCATCACTACCATGCTATCAAGGCAGCACAGGAGTTGCTACCGGCTAAGAAAATCTGGAGCCAAACAAGAGCTGAAGTCTCTCCCTGACAGACCTAAAATAAAACATCCAATTTACTCCTCAGAATATTTTGTTGTTGTTGTTGTTCCTCCAGGCAATGAAGTGTTAGGCTTGGAAATATTAAAATAGCAAATCATGGGACTTCCCTGGCGGTCCAGTGGTTCGGACTCCACGCTTCCACTGAAGGGGGCACAGGTTCGATCCCTGGTCGGGGAACTAAGATCCTGTATGCCGTGTGGCACAGCCAAAAAAAAAAAAAAAAAAAAAGCAAATGGCAATTATGAAGAAACATGCAAACCAGGGAGGAGATGAAGTTCTACAGACAGGCAGCATCCAATTTACTAATGGACTGCATGTGCAAAGTTTGTAAACTCTCCAATATAAACGGTATCACAAATGACAGTTTGCTTGCCAGGCAAACCTTAGGAGAAAAAAATCCTAAACAACAATACTGTGTATTATGCAAGAGATTGAGCCTCAAATCTTGTAGTATAGCTGAATCAAAGACCCTTTGCCTCTGTCCACAAAGGGGAAACAATAATCTCATATCTGAAATGTTCTTCTCCCTCACTCTTCTTCTCTGTCCAGTTAATCCCTACTTACCCCTTTACGACTCAACTCATGTCTCATTTCCTTGAAAGCATCTTCTGAACTCTCCAAGGTTGGTTGTAAAGTCCTACATGTGAGCTTGCTGTAATGGTCTAGGCAAACCTCCATTATAGCTCTATATTGATTATCTTCTTGTTGGTCTTTTCTACTACTCGCTGAGCTTCTGAGGACAATGACTCCTGTTTATTTCTATATCTAACATAATGCCCGGTACACTGCATGTTTGCTCCTATAGTAAGGTTAAAAGAAATTCCAACTATATAACATTTTGGAAAAAGCAAAACTATGGAGATCAAAAGGGAGAGAGATGAATAGGCAGAGCATGAAGGATTTTTAGGGCAGTAAAAATACTATGTATGATATTGTAATGATGGATATATTATTACACATTTGTACAAACCCATGGAATCTACAACATCAAGAGTGAACCCTAAGGTAAACTATGGACTTTAGATAATTATGACGTGTTAACGTAGGTTCATCCTTGGCCAAAAAAAAAAAAAAAGTGCCATTCTGGTGGGTTATGTTGATAATGGGGGTGGGGGGTTTATGCATGTGTGAGGCTGGGGGTATGTGAGAAATCTCAGTACCTTCCTATCATTTTATTGTAAACCTAAAACCTCTCTACAAATACAAATTCTTTAAAAGAAAGAAAGTTGAAGGAATACACAGTACAAGAATGAGGTCTGTAGTAATTTTTAAACTGTGCCATTCTGCTAATGCAAAACTCTCTCACCGAGAAAATATATCGATTAATTGCAGTAGCAAACTCAAATGAAAATGCATCATGCATACATGGTATAGGAAAAAACCAGCCTAAATATATGTTTATAGCCATATATGTAACTATTGTGTTAAAAATCAGTAAAGAACAAAATGTACTGACTTATTTTTCTTGGTATTTAATTAAATTTACCACTTGAACCACTTCCTCCCCAAAAGGTTTAAGGGAATATAATTTAATTATTTCTTGATATTGCATAGCTTTCATAAAGAACATCACTTGTCATCCTATACAGTGAAATCCTCATGGGTAACTAAGTGACTAAAACTTCTCATTAAATAAGCAACCCTGCACTGTATTGGTTTTGAATGTTACTATTTATTTTTAATTGAAGTAACACTGATTTATAACACTGTATAAGCTTCATGTGTACACTATATTTCTATTTCTGTATACCCTGTAAAAAGCTCACCACCAAAAATTTATTTTCCATCCATCCACCATACAGCTGACCCCCTTTACACCTTTCGCCCTCCCCACTACCCCTTCCCACCTGGGATCCACTGTTCTGTTTTCAATCCTACATGTTTGTTGGTTGGTTTTTTTCTTTTTCTCCTTTCTCTTTTTTTTGTTGGCAGCACCACAGGCCACGCAGGATCTTAGATCCCCGACCAGGTGGTCCCTGCACTGGAAGCGTGGAGTCTTAACAACTGGACCACCAGGGAAGTCCCCTGCTTTTGTTTTTAAAATTAGTTTTTATATATTCTCCCTTACTATCAGATTGCTACTTCTTTAAAACTCAGTGGACCCTCTATTAACATAACTCTTCTGATCCCATTTTTATGTACTGCTATTCATAATCAAATTTGTAATAACTGTGTCTAAAGGAAAAAAAAAGAAAAGGAGTACATAGGGCCTGAGAAATGGCTGGCATGCATCCTCTGAGTAAAATGCATATTTGTTCTTCCAGCTTGCTTTCTGTTTCTTTGATTTGTTCTGGACAATTGAGAAGGCTAGAAAACTAAATGCTCAGTAAGAGCAATATTGGTTTTCTGTTCTTTCATTCAGGAACATCTGCCAATGCACCTTAAAGTTGAGAGATGATCACTTTTGGTAGTCTTAGCATCTAATCACATCATTTTATGGTCTATGAGTAAAAAACAGAATTAACAGTAATATACATAACAGTTTTATTGCACTTCCTATGTGCCAGGCACTCTTCTAATAAGCACTTTACATTTATCAACCCTTTTGATCCTTAGGACAACTCTAAGAGGTAGGTACTAAAATCCTCAATTTACAGCTAGTAAATGACAGAATCCAGGTGTCCAGATTCCAGAGTCCACGTTCTTCACCATTATGTGCCTTTAAAAGTAAGAAAACACACAAACCCCTATCTGCCCTGAATTCCTGGCAATTACACTGAATGAAAATCTACTAGATATCATCAATGTTGTAAGCTTCCTGGAAGAGAATATAAGATAGCATGTGTACAGAAAAGAGTTCACATAGCAGGCCTATCCTTATTAGAAAGGCCTGCTTGCAATGCTGACCCTTGGATGGCATTTGAGAATTTGGATTGGGGAGGGTTCCCACTATTCCCTGATAAGCTTCCCTGGCAGACAACATTTTACTTTTTTTGTTATAACTTAATTCTGGAGGAATTAAGCACATCCTGTGTGACTCCACTGGGAAAGGACTCTTATAAGCCTACACCGGGTTTCCTCTCTATTTCACTCCATGCACCTTTTCCTTTTGCTAATTTTGCTTTGTATCTTTTTCCTGTAATAAATCATACCCATGAGTATGACTATATGCTGAGCCTTGAGTCCTCCCAGTAAATCACCAAACCTAGGAGTAGTCTTGGGGACCCCCGACACAGCATGATTATCCCTTTTAGACAAAAAATCCCAGCCAATTCATTCTTTCCATCTAAGTTCAGAAAGTTCATCTACCAACTCACACGTACATATTACATGACAATTATGACCCAACACCCCAAGAGTTGAAAAATTAATGGAAAAAGTTTGAGATTCTTATAAGCAATGATAATCCTCATTCTGAAACTGCACTTTGTTTTATAGCCAAAAGGGCATGTGTGGGCTCAAACAGTCTTACCACTCACATTATTATCACAGTTATCAATATCATCCTCAGAAGGAATCTTTGAGAAACAAAGATTCACTTTACATTTCACTTTAATGAATGTAATGTAATTTCACTTTACATTAGCTCTTGGAAAACACATAAGAGTCACTGTCTTATAAACACTGACATTCATTTTTCAAGAGGTACTTCTAAATAAATGCACATGGTTCTGCTCTCAAAGAAAGTACTGTCAATCCTGCTAACTGAATTTCACATTATGCAAGCAGTGGATTCCAGCTTGCTAGAGCATTACTAATAAACTTTGTTTCAAAAAGGAAGGAGGAAAGTTAGTAAGTTAAAGTAAGTTACAGTTAAGAAAAAACAAGAACACTTCCTTAATTCATTGGTAACTTGCTTGTGGCTCTGGATTTGCAAGAAAATAGTACGGCCCTAGTAACACAACTTTTCTCCTTGTAGATTGATATATGGTGGATCAAACAGTGTTAACATGTAACTTAAAATCTAATCAAACCAAATATTCTATGCTACTTATTAATCTGTATTTTTAAAAATAGCTAATACAGGGACTTCCCAGGTGGCGCAGTGAATAAGACTCCATGCTCCCAATGCAGGGGGGCCCGGGTTTGATCCCTGGTCAAGGAACTAGATCCCATGCACGCCACATAAGGAGCCGGTGAGCCGCAACTAAGGAGCTCTGGAGCCACAACTAAGGAGCCCACGTGCTGCAACTAAGGAGCCCATGAGCCGCAACTAAGACCCGGTGCAACCAAATAAATAAATAAGTCCATAGTTTTAAAAAGTCTTTATTGAATTTGTTACAATATTTTAAAAAACAAAATAAAATAGCTAATACACAGACATGGTATGAAATTCCAAACACACACACACAGACACACACACACACACACACACACAAATTTAGAAGACATAAAAAGGCTGAACAATAAGTCATGATAGTAACAATATAATTCATAAAATAAAACAAATATCCATGAGTTTATACTGTTATAAATAACTGAATAAATAAGTAAATGTAATTGAAGTGAAGGCTCTTCCTTACAGTAGAATTCTAATTATTATTAATTAGAATAGTAGAAATAGAATTTATATGCAGGAAGAATTATAGAAATATAAAACTTTGGCAAACATAACAGTGGTAACTGTTTCAGGTAACAGCAATGGATGCTAAAATTAGTGGACAAAAATGAGTAACAACACATAGTCTTGTAACAACACATATCTCCCCACAAGATAACACGGGTAACAACACATATCTCCCCACAAGATATTTATCAAGGTATTCAAAGTTCTTAAGGAAATATTACATTCAACGAATTTCAAAAAATTACAAATGACCTGGATAGAATTTATTAATATTTATACTAATAAATTGTTATCTGTTTAGTGTAATTTCAAAGATACCACAAAAGCCTCTTTCCTATTTGGCTTAAATGGTTTTAAACAAAAAGTTGACCCATTGCCTGAAAGAGAGCCTCAGCTAATCCGTAGCTTCATGTAATGGTAAGAAAAAGCCACTGAGATTTAGGAGTTGTTTGTGGTAACAAAAACTGGTTGATACAGAAATTCCTCTTTATCCAATCTTCCCCAAAATACCATCTGTTTTGGCAACTATAGACCTTACAGCTCATCAACAGGTACTAGAGTAAAGTCAAAACAGTAACTAAATCAAAACCATAATGACATATCCCCTCACTCCAGTCAGAATGGCAATTATCAAAAAGACAAGAAATAACAAGTGTTGGTGAGGATGTGGAGAAGAGAGAACCCTCATACACTGTTGGTGGGAATGTAAATTGGTATAGCCATTACTGAAAACAGTATGAGGTTTTTAAAAAAAGTAAAGATAGAACTACCATATAATCCAGCAATTCTACTTCTGGGTATTTATCTGAAGGAAACAAAAACCCTAATTTGAGAAGATAGCTGCATCCCCCATATTTGTTGCAGCATTATTTATAATAGTCAAGACATGGAAGAAACCTAAGTGTCCACTGGTGGATGAATGGATAAAAAAATGTGAGATATGTGTGTGTATGTACATGTGTGTGTATGTATACATACACACAATGGAATATTATTCAGCTCTAAAAAAGAAAGAAATCTTGCCATATGCCACAACATGAATAAACCTTGAAGGCATTATGCTACATGAAATAAGTCAGAGAGAGAAAGACACATACTGTATGATCCCATTTATATGTGGGATCTAAAAAACAACAAAAAACAAAACAAAAAATGGAACTCATAGATACAGAGAACATCTTGGTGGTTTCCAGAGGCGGGGGGGTGGGTGAAATAGGTAAAGGTGGCCAAAAGTTATACATAACTTCCAGTTATTTATAAATAAGTCCTCAGGATGTAATATACAGCTTTGTGACTACAGTTAATACTGTAACATATGTTTGGAAAGTTGCTAAGAGAGTAGATCTTAAAAGTTCCCATCACAAGAAAAAAAATTTTGTAACTACGTGTGGTGATGGATATTTTTCTTTTCTTTTCATAAATTTTTATTTATTTATTTATTTTTTTGGCTGCGTTGGGTCTTCACTGCTGTGTGCGGGCTTTCTCTAGTTGCGGCGAGCGGGGGCTACTCTTCATCGCGGCGCACAGGCTTCTAATTGCGGTGGCTTCTTCTCTTATTGCGGAGCATGGGCTCTAGGTGCATGGGCTTCAGTAGTTGTGGCACGCGGGCTCAGAAGCTGTGGCTCGCGGGCTCTAGAGCGCAGGCTCCGTAGTTGTGGTGCACGGGCTTAGCTACTCCACTGCGTGTGGGATCTTCCTGGACCAGGGCTTGAACCCGTGTCCCCTGCATTGGCAGGTGGACTTTTAATCACTGTGCCACCAGGGAAGTCCCTTTCTTTTTTATTTAGATTTTTTTTTTTTTGATGTGGACCAATTTTAAAGTCATTATTGAATTTATTACAATATTGCTTCTGTTTTATATTTTGGTTTTTTTGGCCACGAGGCATGTGGGATCTTAGCTCCCCGACCAGGGATCAAACCCACACCCCCTGCATTGGAAGGCGAAGTCTTAACGACTGGACCGCCAGGGAAGTCCCATGGTGATAGATATTAACTAGATTTATTGTTGTGATCATTTTGCAATATATCTTTTTTTTTTTTTTGGCTGTGCCACGTGGCATACAGGATCTTAGTTCCCCGACCAGGGATCGAACCCGTGCCCCCTGCAGTTGAAGCATGGAGTCTTAACCACTGGACTGCCAGGGAAGCCCCCATTTTGCAATATATACAAATATTGAATCATTACGTTGTATACCTGAAACTAATAGATTATATGTCAATTTATATCTAAAAAAGGAAGGAAGGAGGGGAAGGGAGGGAAAAAGAGAAAGAAACAGTGACTAAAGCTAGAAAGGGCCGGGGCAGGCAACGCAGTGTAAAAAATTACAGAAAATGTTATCTGTGTTACCCTCATCTCTTGCCTGGATTTCTTTAAAAGTTTTCTTGTTGCTCTCCACTCCAATCCCCCAATCTGGTTGGAACATAGTACCCAGACTAATCCTTTAAAAATATAAACCAGATCATGTTATTCCCCTGCCATATCATGCGAGGTCTTGTAGGCCACAGTAAGGAATTTGAGTTTCATGGCAAAAACAGAAAAACTCTAATAAAATATAAAAATATAACCACAACAGGATGCAGCCAGTTACCAAAGAGTCAAATAACTTCCATATATCTTTCTGAGTCTCAAGGTAAACTACTGTAGTACAAAATAATGCTTAATATTAAAAATAAGTGTGTCTTAGTCTTAGTGTACTCAGTTTATGGTAACAGTGAAGAACATAACCTGTTTTAAAAATATTTTTCTTTAAGATGGCTAAAATTTCGCTGAAATTTGAGGGATACCCAAGATATTCAGGATACATTTTCCAATGGCTCTGGGTAGTCTAGGAGGTTGTTTACACCATAGTCAACCAGCACATATGTATGTTTTGCTTTCACAGAAAACATCCATTCCAAGTTCAATTCAGTTCCTTTTTCTTAGCATCTTCAAAGTGTAAGTCCTACGTAAAGATTTATAGGATTTAGTCCCTGCTTCCATGGATCTTGCAATCTAGTGGAGGACTCAGCATGCAAATACTTAGGAATGCCAGGAATACTCTTTACCAGCACTAGGGCAGAATTTTTCACCCTGAAGCAGGGACTGGGCTGGTTATGGGCTCGACTGCAGTAGCAGCTATGAGCAAGAAAAAAATGTCCCGAGCACAGTAACTTGTTAACTTCTAACATTTGCAAAGAGAATGTGCCTTTCTCAGTCATGATAGTCTACAAAAGTGAACAAAGAATGGTATGATTATGTGCCCAAATAATGGGCACTGAAAATAACTTCCCTGGATGCCTGTTTCTTCCCAGGTGATTCCTAAGTCAGAGGTATATAAATTGGGAGCTGTGTGTTTTATGTTACAAGTGATCCCAAATGTAGTTTCTACACATTAAAAATAAGGATGGTAAAATCATAAGTCTAACAGAGGAATGTGTCAAATAACTTGTCTTTTTAATTTTTAAAAGGCTATAATCCCTAGAATAAGATTGTTTAACAAAAGAATCAATAAATTTTAAAATCTACATAATCCAGATCCTATACATATATGAAAATTAGCAACAAGTCTAAAATTTTTTTAAACAGGCAAATATGATACACACACACACACACACACACACACACACACACACACACAAACCAGCATAAAGTTAGACTTACCGTAAGAGGAGTTCTTTGGGAAGTTTTTTATTAATTACAGCTTCATCACTATTTGAGAACATCTGCAAAAACAAAATCATTGTGTCAAGTGTCACTTAACATTTTATTATGTTCAACTCAACAGTTTAGAGGTAATCCTCTTAGGAGAGAGGTGAATAAGTACAGCGGGTGTTATAAGCCAAAGTCATATTTTCAGAAACTCTTTAGGCTAAAAAATGTCTGAGACATTTAATTTGTTCCCTGTCTTTAGAAAAAAATGAACTAATAGCAGTCAGAAGGATGACATTATGTGCCAGGTGCTATTTTAAGTGTATTTTATGTATTAGTGTACTGAATCTTCATACTACCCTTCAGCTTCATTGTACATATAAGGAAACTGAGTTACAAAAGGTTTATCTGCATATCAGTACAGAGTGACCATTTGAAAATGCCATTAAGGTAAGGTTATTCTCCAAATCTAACTCACATTTATTTGTTCACAGAGATGTTCAGAAACCTAGGATAGGAAATGTTCTCTTTCAGGTTTTATATATCATGCAGAAAAGTAATAATGCCTCATAACCACCACCATATGCATTCTGGATGCATGCAGGATCATTTAACAAATTAATGAAATAACTCACAATGGGTACTTTTAACAGAGCCGTCACTATAAGCTTGTCTAGTAAGCTACATAAAAAAACCAAATACCTATATATCCAATAAAAAGCAACTAAAAACAATACACATGTCACTGAAGCTGAGAGGAATATGTTCAGTCCCTGCTATTAAGTATTACATAGATGCCTCTTGACTTCATACAATGAACATTTACTGAACACCCTGTATTAGGCACTTTTCTAGGCAACGAAATACAAGAACAGTAAGATGTTATCTCTGTACTTAAGGAGCCCCTGCTCTACAATGAAGAACACAGAAATAAGCAAATACTAATTTTGGACTGGCATCAAGGAGATAAGCTAGAAATATATTAAAATTATAGTTCAAGTAAAAGATGATGCAGGTAAGATTACAGGGGTGGTGGAAGTGGAAAATAAAAGAACTAGACAAAAGGATTTTTAAAGAAGCTACAGGACTTGCTGATGGAAAGTTGGATCATCTACCAAGTTTCAGTGCAGCAAACACACTATGTTACAATAAAAGTAATGCTTCCTGACAATTACATGTTTTTGGAAATTGCCTGACATCAAAGAATAATCCGCTTCCCTAAATTCTCTACCCATTAATGGAAGGTATTAAGAAAAAATCATATCCCTTTTCTATAAGGCAGACTTTCAAAATGAAGCCTTCACATTTCCTCCTAAACAAGTTCTCAAATTCCACGGTTTCTAAGACTCTACACCATTAAGATCATTCTTCTCCAGGTATACTTATAGGAAAGAATGCATGAAGTAGTTATAAAGTATACCCTGAATAATCTAGGGTTGAGGACATAAATAACAATGTCTTGCAAAGACAGCTAACGAATCCAAAATTGAGACCTGCCTGGGAGACTTCTTAGCACACAACATATATCTTAAGCTTGAGATCTTGGGGAAAAACCAAGTTAGTAAGTATAAAACAATATCACTAAGCTAAGCACCCAATATACTAGACTATGCCCAACTCAAATCCACAAAATATAAAAGATAATCATTTTTATACTAGAAATGCTAAGCTCTTTATCTTGTATATTCAAAGTATTTAATTGAATGCTACGTACCTCAACCACCAAGGCACTTTGCTCACTTGAATATACACGGTAATTAAAATGATAAAAAACATAAACCTGCTATGTGTTGTTCACATGATTTGTGCGATTCTAGATATAAAAAGGAACAAAAATCACACCCAGGGGGCTTCCCTGGTGGCGCAGTGGTTAAGAATCCGCCTGCCAATGCAGGAGACACGGGTTCGGCCCTGGTCCGGGAAGATCCCACATGCTGCAGAGCAACTAAGCCCGTGCTCCACCAACTACTGAGCCCACGTGCCACAACTACTGAAGCCCGCACGCCTATAGCCCCTGTTCTGCAACAAGAGAAGCCACCGCAATGAGAAGCCCGCGCACCGCAACGAAGAGTAGCCCCCGCTCACCACAACTAGAGAAAGCCCACACACAGCAACAAAGACCCATCTCAGCCAAAAATAAATAAATAAATAAATTTATTTATTTATTAAAAAAAAAAAATTTCTATTTCTGTATACCCTGTAAAAAG
Source organism: Physeter macrocephalus (assembly GCF_002837175.3). Taxonomy (NCBI): domain Eukaryota; kingdom Metazoa; phylum Chordata; class Mammalia; order Artiodactyla; family Physeteridae; genus Physeter; species Physeter macrocephalus. The sequence goes on from NC_041227.1 coordinate 115,370,785, forward strand.
CTCACCACCAAAAATTTATTTTCCATCCATCCACCATACAGCTGACCCCCTTTACACCTTTCGCCCTCCCCACTACCCCTTCCCACCTGGGATCCACTGTTCTGTTTTCAATCCTACATGTTTGTTGGTTGGTTTTTTTCTTTTTCTCCTTTCTCTTTTTTTTGTTGGCAGCACCACAGGCCACGCAGGATCTTAGATCCCCGACCAGGTGGTCCCTGCACTGGAAGCGTGGAGTCTTAACAACTGGACCACCAGGGAAGTCCCCTGCTTTTGTTTTTAAAATTAGTTTTTATATATTCTCCCTTACTATCAGATTGCTACTTCTTTAAAACTCAGTGGACCCTCTATTAACATAACTCTTCTGATCCCATTTTTATGTACTGCTATTCATAATCAAATTTGTAATAACTGTGTCTAAAGGAAAAAAAAAGAAAAGGAGTACATAGGGCCTGAGAAATGGCTGGCATGCATCCTCTGAGTAAAATGCATATTTGTTCTTCCAGCTTGCTTTCTGTTTCTTTGATTTGTTCTGGACAATTGAGAAGGCTAGAAAACTAAATGCTCAGTAAGAGCAATATTGGTTTTCTGTTCTTTCATTCAGGAACATCTGCCAATGCACCTTAAAGTTGAGAGATGATCACTTTTGGTAGTCTTAGCATCTAATCACATCATTTTATGGTCTATGAGTAAAAAACAGAATTAACAGTAATATACATAACAGTTTTATTGCACTTCCTATGTGCCAGGCACTCTTCTAATAAGCACTTTACATTTATCAACCCTTTTGATCCTTAGGACAACTCTAAGAGGTAGGTACTAAAATCCTCAATTTACAGCTAGTAAATGACAGAATCCAGGTGTCCAGATTCCAGAGTCCACGTTCTTCACCATTATGTGCCTTTAAAAGTAAGAAAACACACAAACCCCTATCTGCCCTGAATTCCTGGCAATTACACTGAATGAAAATCTACTAGATATCATCAATGTTGTAAGCTTCCTGGAAGAGAATATAAGATAGCATGTGTACAGAAAAGAGTTCACATAGCAGGCCTATCCTTATTAGAAAGGCCTGCTTGCAATGCTGACCCTTGGATGGCATTTGAGAATTTGGATTGGGGAGGGTTCCCACTATTCCCTGATAAGCTTCCCTGGCAGACAACATTTTACTTTTTTTGTTATAACTTAATTCTGGAGGAATTAAGCACATCCTGTGTGACTCCACTGGGAAAGGACTCTTATAAGCCTACACCGGGTTTCCTCTCTATTTCACTCCATGCACCTTTTCCTTTTGCTAATTTTGCTTTGTATCTTTTTCCTGTAATAAATCATACCCATGAGTATGACTATATGCTGAGCCTTGAGTCCTCCCAGTAAATCACCAAACCTAGGAGTAGTCTTGGGGACCCCCGACACAGCATGATTATCCCTTTTAGACAAAAAATCCCAGCCAATTCATTCTTTCCATCTAAGTTCAGAAAGTTCATCTACCAACTCACACGTACATATTACATGACAATTATGACCCAACACCCCAAGAGTTGAAAAATTAATGGAAAAAGTTTGAGATTCTTATAAGCAATGATAATCCTCATTCTGAAACTGCACTTTGTTTTATAGCCAAAAGGGCATGTGTGGGCTCAAACAGTCTTACCACTCACATTATTATCACAGTTATCAATATCATCCTCAGAAGGAATCTTTGAGAAACAAAGATTCACTTTACATTTCACTTTAATGAATGTAATGTAATTTCACTTTACATTAGCTCTTGGAAAACACATAAGAGTCACTGTCTTATAAACACTGACATTCATTTTTCAAGAGGTACTTCTAAATAAATGCACATGGTTCTGCTCTCAAAGAAAGTACTGTCAATCCTGCTAACTGAATTTCACATTATGCAAGCAGTGGATTCCAGCTTGCTAGAGCATTACTAATAAACTTTGTTTCAAAAAGGAAGGAGGAAAGTTAGTAAGTTAAAGTAAGTTACAGTTAAGAAAAAACAAGAACACTTCCTTAATTCATTGGTAACTTGCTTGTGGCTCTGGATTTGCAAGAAAATAGTACGGCCCTAGTAACACAACTTTTCTCCTTGTAGATTGATATATGGTGGATCAAACAGTGTTAACATGTAACTTAAAATCTAATCAAACCAAATATTCTATGCTACTTATTAATCTGTATTTTTAAAAATAGCTAATACAGGGACTTCCCAGGTGGCGCAGTGAATAAGACTCCATGCTCCCAATGCAGGGGGGCCCGGGTTTGATCCCTGGTCAAGGAACTAGATCCCATGCACGCCACATAAGGAGCCGGTGAGCCGCAACTAAGGAGCTCTGGAGCCACAACTAAGGAGCCCACGTGCTGCAACTAAGGAGCCCATGAGCCGCAACTAAGACCCGGTGCAACCAAATAAATAAATAAGTCCATAGTTTTAAAAAGTCTTTATTGAATTTGTTACAATATTTTAAAAAACAAAATAAAATAGCTAATACACAGACATGGTATGAAATTCCAAACACACACACACAGACACACACACACACACACACACACAAATTTAGAAGACATAAAAAGGCTGAACAATAAGTCATGATAGTAACAATATAATTCATAAAATAAAACAAATATCCATGAGTTTATACTGTTATAAATAACTGAATAAATAAGTAAATGTAATTGAAGTGAAGGCTCTTCCTTACAGTAGAATTCTAATTATTATTAATTAGAATAGTAGAAATAGAATTTATATGCAGGAAGAATTATAGAAATATAAAACTTTGGCAAACATAACAGTGGTAACTGTTTCAGGTAACAGCAATGGATGCTAAAATTAGTGGACAAAAATGAGTAACAACACATAGTCTTGTAACAACACATATCTCCCCACAAGATATTTATCAAGGTATTCAAAGTTCTTAAGGAAATATTACATTCAACGAATTTCAAAAAATTACAAATGACCTGGATAGAATTTATTAATATTTATACTAATAAATTGTTATCTGTTTAGTGTAATTTCAAAGATACCACAAAAGCCTCTTTCCTATTTGGCTTAAATGGTTTTAAACAAAAAGTTGACCCATTGCCTGAAAGAGAGCCTCAGCTAATCCGTAGCTTCATGTAATGGTAAGAAAAAGCCACTGAGATTTAGGAGTTGTTTGTGGTAACAAAAACTGGTTGATACAGAAATTCCTCTTTATCCAATCTTCCCCAAAATACCATCTGTTTTGGCAACTATAGACCTTACAGCTCATCAACAGGTACTAGAGTAAAGTCAAAACAGTAACTAAATCAAAACCATAATGACATATCCCCTCACTCCAGTCAGAATGGCAATTATCAAAAAGACAAGAAATAACAAGTGTTGGTGAGGATGTGGAGAAGAGAGAACCCTCATACACTGTTGGTGGGAATGTAAATTGGTATAGCCATTACTGAAAACAGTATGAGGTTTTTAAAAAAAGTAAAGATAGAACTACCATATAATCCAGCAATTCTACTTCTGGGTATTTATCTGAAGGAAACAAAAACCCTAATTTGAGAAGATAGCTGCATCCCCCATATTTGTTGCAGCATTATTTATAATAGTCAAGACATGGAAGAAACCTAAGTGTCCACTGGTGGATGAATGGATAAAAAAATGTGAGATATGTGTGTGTATGTACATGTGTGTGTATGTATACATACACACAATGGAATATTATTCAGCTCTAAAAAAGAAAGAAATCTTGCCATATGCCACAACATGAATAAACCTTGAAGGCATTATGCTACATGAAATAAGTCAGAGAGAGAAAGACACATACTGTATGATCCCATTTATATGTGGGATCTAAAAAACAACAAAAAACAAAACAAAAAATGGAACTCATAGATACAGAGAACATCTTGGTGGTTTCCAGAGGCGGGGGGGTGGGTGAAATAGGTAAAGGTGGCCAAAAGTTATACATAACTTCCAGTTATTTATAAATAAGTCCTCAGGATGTAATATACAGCTTTGTGACTACAGTTAATACTGTAACATATGTTTGGAAAGTTGCTAAGAGAGTAGATCTTAAAAGTTCCCATCACAAGAAAAAAAATTTTGTAACTACGTGTGGTGATGGATATTTTTCTTTTCTTTTCATAAATTTTTATTTATTTATTTATTTTTTTGGCTGCGTTGGGTCTTCACTGCTGTGTGCGGGCTTTCTCTAGTTGCGGCGAGCGGGGGCTACTCTTCATCGCGGCGCACAGGCTTCTAATTGCGGTGGCTTCTTCTCTTATTGCGGAGCATGGGCTCTAGGTGCATGGGCTTCAGTAGTTGTGGCACGCGGGCTCAGAAGCTGTGGCTCGCGGGCTCTAGAGCGCAGGCTCCGTAGTTGTGGTGCACGGGCTTAGCTACTCCACTGCATGTGGGATCTTCCTGGACCAGGGCTTGAACCCGTGTCCCCTGCATTGGCAGGTGGACTTTTAATCACTGTGCCACCAGGGAAGTCCCTTTCTTTTTTATTTAGATTTTTTTTTTTTTGATGTGGACCAATTTTAAAGTCATTATTGAATTTATTACAATATTGCTTCTGTTTTATATTTTGGTTTTTTTGGCCACGAGGCATGTGGGATCTTAGCTCCCCGACCAGGGATCAAACCCACACCCCCTGCATTGGAAGGCGAAGTCTTAACGACTGGACCGCCAGGGAAGTCCCATGGTGATAGATATTAACTAGATTTATTGTTGTGATCATTTTGCAATATATCTTTTTTTTTTTTTTGGCTGTGCCACGTGGCATACAGGATCTTAGTTCCCCGACCAGGGATCGAACCCGTGCCCCCTGCAGTTGAAGCATGGAGTCTTAACCACTGGACTGCCAGGGAAGCCCCCATTTTGCAATATATACAAATATTGAATCATTACGTTGTATACCTGAAACTAATAGATTATATGTCAATTTATATCTAAAAAAGGAAGGAAGGAGGGGAAGGGAGGGAAAAAGAGAAAGAAACAGTGACTAAAGCTAGAAAGGGCCGGGGCAGGCAACGCAGTGTAAAAAATTACAGAAAATGTTATCTGTGTTACCCTCATCTCTTGCCTGGATTTCTTTAAAAGTTTTCTTGTTGCTCTCCACTCCAATCCCCCAATCTGGTTGGAACATAGTACCCAGACTAATCCTTTAAAAATATAAACCAGATCATGTTATTCCCCTGCCATATCATGCGAGGTCTTGTAGGCCACAGTAAGGAATTTGAGTTTCATGGCAAAAACAGAAAAACTCTAATAAAATATAAAAATATAACCACAACAGGATGCAGCCAGTTACCAAAGAGTCAAATAACTTCCATATATCTTTCTGAGTCTCAAGGTAAACTACTGTAGTACAAAATAATGCTTAATATTAAAAATAAGTGTGTCTTAGTCTTAGTGTACTCAGTTTATGGTAACAGTGAAGAACATAACCTGTTTTAAAAATATTTTTCTTTAAGATGGCTAAAATTTCGCTGAAATTTGAGGGATACCCAAGATATTCAGGATACATTTTCCAATGGCTCTGGGTAGTCTAGGAGGTTGTTTACACCATAGTCAACCAGCACATATGTATGTTTTGCTTTCACAGAAAACATCCATTCCAAGTTCAATTCAGTTCCTTTTTCTTAGCATCTTCAAAGTGTAAGTCCTACGTAAAGATTTATAGGATTTAGTCCCTGCTTCCATGGATCTTGCAATCTAGTGGAGGACTCAGCATGCAAATACTTAGGAATGCCAGGAATACTCTTTACCAGCACTAGGGCAGAATTTTTCACCCTGAAGCAGGGACTGGGCTGGTTATGGGCTCGACTGCAGTAGCAGCTATGAGCAAGAAAAAAATGTCCCGAGCACAGTAACTTGTTAACTTCTAACATTTGCAAAGAGAATGTGCCTTTCTCAGTCATGATAGTCTACAAAAGTGAACAAAGAATGGTATGATTATGTGCCCAAATAATGGGCACTGAAAATAACTTCCCTGGATGCCTGTTTCTTCCCAGGTGATTCCTAAGTCAGAGGTATATAAATTGGGAGCTGTGTGTTTTATGTTACAAGTGATCCCAAATGTAGTTTCTACACATTAAAAATAAGGATGGTAAAATCATAAGTCTAACAGAGGAATGTGTCAAATAACTTGTCTTTTTAATTTTTAAAAGGCTATAATCCCTAGAATAAGATTGTTTAACAAAAGAATCAATAAATTTTAAAATCTACATAATCCAGATCCTATACATATATGAAAATTAGCAACAAGTCTAAAATTTTTTTAAACAGGCAAATATGATACACACACACACACACACACACACACACACACACACACACACAAACCAGCATAAAGTTAGACTTACCGTAAGAGGAGTTCTTTGGGAAGTTTTTTATTAATTACAGCTTCATCACTATTTGAGAACATCTGCAAAAACAAAATCATTGTGTCAAGTGTCACTTAACATTTTATTATGTTCAACTCAACAGTTTAGAGGTAATCCTCTTAGGAGAGAGGTGAATAAGTACAGCGGGTGTTATAAGCCAAAGTCATATTTTCAGAAACTCTTTAGGCTAAAAAATGTCTGAGACATTTAATTTGTTCCCTGTCTTTAGAAAAAAATGAACTAATAGCAGTCAGAAGGATGACATTATGTGCCAGGTGCTATTTTAAGTGTATTTTATGTATTAGTGTACTGAATCTTCATACTACCCTTCAGCTTCATTGTACATATAAGGAAACTGAGTTACAAAAGGTTTATCTGCATATCAGTACAGAGTGACCATTTGAAAATGCCATTAAGGTAAGGTTATTCTCCAAATCTAACTCACATTTATTTGTTCACAGAGATGTTCAGAAACCTAGGATAGGAAATGTTCTCTTTCAGGTTTTATATATCATGCAGAAAAGTAATAATGCCTCATAACCACCACCATATGCATTCTGGATGCATGCAGGATCATTTAACAAATTAATGAAATAACTCACAATGGGTACTTTTAACAGAGCCGTCACTATAAGCTTGTCTAGTAAGCTACATAAAAAAACCAAATACCTATATATCCAATAAAAAGCAACTAAAAACAATACACATGTCACTGAAGCTGAGAGGAATATGTTCAGTCCCTGCTATTAAGTATTACATAGATGCCTCTTGACTTCATACAATGAACATTTACTGAACACCCTGTATTAGGCACTTTTCTAGGCAACGAAATACAAGAACAGTAAGATGTTATCTCTGTACTTAAGGAGCCCCTGCTCTACAATGAAGAACACAGAAATAAGCAAATACTAATTTTGGACTGGCATCAAGGAGATAAGCTAGAAATATATTAAAATTATAGTTCAAGTAAAAGATGATGCAGGTAAGATTACAGGGGTGGTGGAAGTGGAAAATAAAAGAACTAGACAAAAGGATTTTTAAAGAAGCTACAGGACTTGCTGATGGAAAGTTGGATCATCTACCAAGTTTCAGTGCAGCAAACACACTATGTTACAATAAAAGTAATGCTTCCTGACAATTACATGTTTTTGGAAATTGCCTGACATCAAAGAATAATCCGCTTCCCTAAATTCTCTACCCATTAATGGAAGGTATTAAGAAAAAATCATATCCCTTTTCTATAAGGCAGACTTTCAAAATGAAGCCTTCACATTTCCTCCTAAACAAGTTCTCAAATTCCACGGTTTCTAAGACTCTACACCATTAAGATCATTCTTCTCCAGGTATACTTATAGGAAAGAATGCATGAAGTAGTTATAAAGTATACCCTGAATAATCTAGGGTTGAGGACATAAATAACAATGTCTTGCAAAGACAGCTAACGAATCCAAAATTGAGACCTGCCTGGGAGACTTCTTAGCACACAACATATATCTTAAGCTTGAGATCTTGGGGAAAAACCAAGTTAGTAAGTATAAAACAATATCACTAAGCTAAGCACCCAATATACTAGACTATGCCCAACTCAAATCCACAAAATATAAAAGATAATCATTTTTATACTAGAAATGCTAAGCTCTTTATCTTGTATATTCAAAGTATTTAATTGAATGCTACGTACCTCAACCACCAAGGCACTTTGCTCACTTGAATATACACGGTAATTAAAATGATAAAAAACATAAACCTGCTATGTGTTGTTCACATGATTTGTGCGATTCTAGATATAAAAAGGAACAAAAATCACACCCAGGGGGCTTCCCTGGTGGCGCAGTGGTTAAGAATCCGCCTGCCAATGCAGGAGACACGGGTTCGGCCCTGGTCCGGGAAGATCCCACATGCTGCAGAGCAACTAAGCCCGTGCTCCACCAACTACTGAGCCCACGTGCCACAACTACTGAAGCCCGCACGCCTATAGCCCCTGTTCTGCAACAAGAGAAGCCACCGCAATGAGAAGCCCGCGCACCGCAACGAAGAGTAGCCCCCGCTCACCACAACTAGAGAAAGCCCACACACAGCAACAAAGACCCATCTCAGCCAAAAATAAATAAATAAATAAATTTATTTATTTATTAAAAAAAAAAAGTCACACCCAGCAGCAGTTTTTTCCCCTAAGTCAGTCAAAATAGACCAAATGTTGTTGTCTCTGTAAGAACATGAGGTATATGAAAAGAGAAAAGAAAAAAAGGAATAGACGGTGTCCTGGTAGTATCTGGAAAACATCATGTGTATAGGATATCTGTCCAGATTTATACTTCCCTCCAATTCCTTCTGCACATATGTATCCTACTCCAAGTCTGCAAGAAAAAGATCAGTGGTTCACAAACCACGGTCACCTGACTAACAGCGTCAGCATCAAACAGAACCTTGTTAGAAATGCAAATTCTTGGGCTGTACTCCAGACCTATAGCATCAGAAACAGGATGCCAGGGGTGGTGGAGGGAAAGAGGGGCAATTTGTATTTTAACAAGCCCTCCAGGTGATACTGATGCTTCCTAAAGTTTGAGAACCAATGGAACAGATAAAATAGATTGAGAATCTCAGGACTTAAGAAATTACACTTATAATACATAATCAGAATATTTTATTATTTGAAGTGACATAGCAATGGAGCTTAGAAAATAATCCTAGAGGCAGACACACATTAATTTTAGATGTTTTCTAGGAAACCCAAATGGTTTCTGCTCCAGTTCATGGTACTGGGTTTTTTTGTTTGTTTAATTTTTTGGCTACATCGGGTCTTCGTTGCTGTGCACAGGCTCTTCTCTTGTTGTGACGCGTGGGGGCTACTCTTCATTGCAGTGCACGGCCTTCTCACTGCGGTGTCTTCTCTTGTTGTGGAGCAAGGGCTCTAGGTGCGCAGGCTTCAGTAGTTGCAGCACGTGGGCTCAGTACTTGTAGCACACAGGCTTAGTTGCTCTGGGGCATGTGGGATCTTCCTGGACCAGGGGTTGAACCCGTGTCCCCTGCACTGGCAGGTGGATTCTTAACCACCGTGTCACCAAGGAAGTCCCCATGGTATTGTTTGTAAAATAAATGTTTCACAGAAGCAACAGAATACATGTTTTAGATATCTTACTATTTCAGCTGAATCCAAACTCTAGGTTTCTCATACAAAATATAAAGGATGTCAAATCCAATTACATCAAGGATATAATGAATTATAACAAATTTGTGAAGGTTTTAGATATAATCGTTGTAGAGGAAGTCACTGTTCAAACATTTGACATTCTTAGGTTATCTGGTTTCATATTAATGTGTGGATAGATTATTATATATTTTAATAATCTATCCACAAAAAATTACAAGGATATTGTGGGGGGCAACATGAGAGCAACTCCATTGTTCTCTCTCGATTATTTCTTTCAAGGTAGGACATCATCCCCTAAACAAACAAAAACAGACACTGCAACAGCCCCCCTGTCTTATAAGGATAGGACATTCTTAAATATTCAGGTTTTTAAAAAACTAAGTGATTTGTTTTGTCATACATTAGCATTTATTGTTGTTCTGTATAAAGCTGTAATCGTTTTTCTATAAATTACCCAGCTGAGAAATATAACTGTGAAACCACTTGTTGCAAACTGTAATTACAACACAGAGTTCCTGAAGAGTAAGAAGCATTTTTTTGGCTATTATTTTAGTCTTTCTGATCAGTTTTTAAATCTTTGGCACATTTGGGGAATTAGTTTACTAACATAGTAAATTTAAATGCTTAGCACACAAAAAAGACACAGGAAACCAATTCAAGAGGCTTTAAATACAGGATCTGGGTGGGAAATGCAGATGGGTTGAACAAAGGAAACGAAAAGAAATACTTTCTCAACAGTGACCCCTGCTGATTAAAGTATAGCTACCAACTCCAAAAACGGAAATGAAAAGGTCTGACCTATGTTATTCAAGCATTATGGAAGAAATACAAAATTTAATGTACGTATTTTGGCATAGAATACTAGTATCCCCTCATATCCTCTCTACTCATCTAGAGTAACAGAATTCCCAATTTTTAGCTAGCACATGGCTGTGTGGAAAGAAGACTTTATTTCTCATTATGTTCTGGCCAATGGGATGTACGAAAAAGTGATGTGTGTGGTATCAGGAGGGTCCTTAATGAGAGAGAGTGTGCCCCTTCTTTACCCCTTCCTCAAAGATGATGTGACCATTACATCAGACTGTAAGCTCTGAGAGGAAAGGGGCCTTGTCTGTTTAGTTCACCACAGTATAGTCGGGTAAGCAACACAATGCCTAGAAATTCCTCAACTAATGAATGTCATTTTTACTAAACAGAACAGGAAATACTTTTTTGACTGTAAATTCCCAGCAGGTTTCCCTGGTTTTTTCATTTTGTATCTCAGGAGGGGAGGGAAGAGGAGGGGAGGGGAGGAAGAAAGAAATTTAATAAACTGAATGTTACTCTAAATTCAGCAAATAACATGCAAATGACATCAACACAGCAACAGACTGAATACATTACAAGAATAACGATTAAAATACGTCAAGAGGGCTTCTCTGGTGGCACAGTGGTTAAGAATCCACCTGTCAATGCAGGAGACACGGGTTCGAGCCCTGGTCTGGGAAGATCCCACATGCCGCGGAGCAACTAAGCCCGTGCGCCACAACTACCGAGCCTGAGCTCTAGAGCTTGTGTGTCACAGCTAGCCGCGCGCCTAGAGCCCGTGCACCACAACGAGAAGCCACCACAATGAGAAGCCCGCGCACCGCAAAGAAGAGCAGCCCCCGCTTGTGACAACTAGAGAAAGCCCACGCGCAGCAACGAAGACCAAACGCAGCCAATAAATAAATAAATAAATAAAATACCTGAAGAAAAAAGTCTGAAGACTCAACTTATGGCCCATTTATTTCAAGGGATATGATACATTTCTTGTTAAAAAAAAAAAAGTTGGGCTTCCCTGCTGGCGCAGTGGTTGAGAATCCGCCTGCCGATGCAGGGGATGCGGGTTCGCGCCCCGGTCCGGGAAGATCCCACAG
>NC_041227.1:115382625-115568603 GCF_002837175.3 Physeter macrocephalus
AACAGTGAGAGGCCCGCGTACAGCAAAAAAAAAAAAAAAAAAAAAAGTTGGAATAATTCCTAAGTTTTCACCATCATGGGATTTCATCTGTATACAGCATTTTTAGCAGCTTTATTATGGCATAATGCAAATATCATAAAATTCACTGGTTTTAATTGTACGCTTCAATAATTTTTAGTCAATTTATAAAGCTGTGTAACCATCACTATGATTCAGTTCTGATGAATTTCCATCACCCCAAAAATATCTTTTATGCCCATTTGCAATCAATCCCTGTGCTGATCCCCCACCTCAAGCAACCACTAATCTGCTTTCTGTCTCTGTAGATTTTCCCTTCTGGGCATTAAAAAAAATGGAATCATAAAATATGTCATCTTTTGCATCTGACTTTTTTTATTCTGCATGTTTTTTAAGTTCACCTATGTTATAGCATGTACCAGTAGTTCATTCTTTTTTATTGTTGAATAGTATTCCAGTATATGGAATTCTATATTTTGTTTATTCATTCCTAGAGGACAGACATTTGGATTGTTACAATTTTTTTTACTATTATGAATAATGCTGCTATGATCTTTCTCATGCAAGTCTGTGGGTTGAAATATGTTCTCATTTCTCTTGGATAAATTCTAAGGTGGAGATTTTCTGGGTTGTATCATATGGTTAAGTTTATTTAAAACTTTTAAATTGTTTTCCAGAGTACCTGCACCATTTTACATTCCCACCAGCAATGTACGAGGTTTCCAGCAACAACCGTTCCTTGTTGTTGTCTTTTTTATTTCAGTCAGTCTAATGGGGTGGTATCTCATTGTGGTTTCAATTTGCACTTCCCTAATTACTAATGCTGTTGAGCATCTTTTCATGTGCTTTTCAGCCATTCAAAACACTTCTTTGGTGAAATGTGTATTCAAATCATTTTCCCTTTTGAGTTGTTTATCTTCTTACTATTGAGATTTAGGGGCTCTTTATACATTTTGAATACACATTCATTATCTACTCTATGACTTGCAAATATTTTCTCCCATTCTGTGTGCTGTGACTTCTATTTCTTAATGGTGTCTTTTGAAGAACAAATATTTTTAATTTTGATATAGTCCAATTTATCCTTTTTTTAACACATCATGCTTTTGAATATCATACATGTGAACTCTGCCTAACCAAAGGTTATACAATTGTCTTTTTTTTTTTTTTTTTTAATGCGGTACGCGGGCCTCTCACTTTTGTGGCCTCTCCCGTTGCGGAGCACAGGCTCCAGACGCGCAGGCTCAGCGGCCATGGCTCACGGGCCCAGCCGCTCCGCGGCATGTGGGATCTTCCCGGACCGGGGCACGAACCCGTTTCCCCTGCATCGGCAGGCGGACTCTCAACCACTGCGCCACCAGGGAAGCCCTACAATTGTCTTTTAATTCAGGAACTTTTAAAGCCATACCTAGCTGACTCTCTCAACTAGACATAATGGCCTCTAAGAAGCTAAAGGGAATTTATGCCACAGCAGATAGACACAACCAAAGTCAGGAGAGGTCTGTCTTTAAAAGAGTTATAATGATGTAGCTTTTGGGACATGGAATAACACAAACCAGATTCACAGAAAATTTCAGAAATTTTAAAGGAAGTTGTACCTGTTGGGTACAACAAGGGACAGAAACTATTTAAAATGAAAAAAGGCCACTGAGTTCCCAACTTTCTATAGGGAGGAAGTACCCTGAGAAAGCTACTTAGCTTCATAAGATATTGCTTATGTAAAAGGAGAGACCTCTCAGAAAGCAGCGTTAAGAGCTCATAATGCAGTACCAAGAATCACAGAGAACAATGGATTAGGGAACCATTCCCAGGAAGCAGAACTGGGCCCCAATCAAGGCACATTTCCTGCTTCTGTGTTACCAAAAGTAGGGTCCAGCTGCTTGCCGCTCGAAAGCCAATACTTGAGAGGCAAGGTTGGTGGAAAGTAAAATTTGCTTTATTTCAGAGGCCGGCAACCAGGGGAGAGGGTGGACTCATGCCCAAAGGCCAACTCCCCACTGACAATCAGCGGGCAAGAGCTTTTAAAGGGGAGTTTCAGGCATGTATAGGCGGAGGTAGGGGGCTACATGCAGGAACCAAATAGTCAGCTCTGACAGTCATCTTGAAATTGGTCATGTGGTGGTCTGATCAGCGTCATCCTGATTTTAAGTACGTTAATCTTCAGTTCCAGCGTCGGTTTGTTCCCATTTCCTTGAGGCCAGTTCTCAGAATTGTGGAAGCTCATGTCATGGCTACAGCCTGGTCATCATGTAGTAAACTTCTTCCTCCTGGTGGGGGTTTCAATATCTACAAAACAGCTCAAAGGACATAGAATATTATCTACAGCCCATGAGGAGGAACTAAAGGTCCTTGAATTTGTTTAATAACTGAACTATTAATATTTGGTCTTGTTTGACTGTTTTCCTTTGCTTCTGCATTTTCTCAATTCTCTGATTAAACTCTTTAGCTAAAGTTTTTCTACAGGCAAAAGGAGGCAGAGGACATGGGGGAGAAGGACCATAGGGTCCTGTTCCATTTCGCCTGGAGTAGGTGACCTTGACAATGCGTCTGCTATATTTCAGAATTGATATATGCTATATGCCTCCTGTTACTCCCCCTTTTTAGGGTGAATGTATACTGCCGTTACTCTATCTCTGTGAATAACGGTATATGTTGAGTGTATGGGGCAGATAACTTTTCTTTTTAGTTCATAGGTCTCTGGATCAAGAGGAACTGCAGGTGAGGACCCTCATCTACCTCTAAATCAAATGCAGATAACAAGTTACAGGTTTTCACCATTATTTATTTGTGTATTTATACAGGTTGTTTTTGGATATAAGACTTTTGAGGTCTTGGGAGGGAATGATTTGCATGCGAATCATTGGAGCCAGAGGGCAGACCATGGTAGAACCTTATAATAAGGGCCTCCGAGGAATCTTATCTCCTTGCTACAAAACCCTTTTGCAATGGGCTTTTGCTGCACCTCCCTTCAATAGGTGGAGTCTGTTTTCCCACCCTTTGCATTTGAGTTCACATGATGACTTGATCTGACCAAAAGAATGTGGTGAAATAACACTGCAATTTCCAAGCTAAGCCTTAACCAAAACTTTACCTTCTTGAAACACTCCCGCCACCATGTAAGAAAGCCCAGGCTAAACTTGTGAATGATGACAGGCCTTGTGGAAAAAGAGTACCAGCTGACAGTGACACCAAGGTCTCAGACTGTAAACGAGGCCATCTTAGACACTCAAGCCCCAGTCAAGCCACCAGAGGACTGCAGCCTCACGGGCGACCTTTTTGGGTGACTAGAAGAAGAACTGTCAGACTGAATAACTGTTTCAAGCCACTAGGTTTTAGAGCGGCTGTTAGAAAGCAAAATCTATGAAAACACATTCTACATTTTAAAAGTTTATGACTCGTGATCTAAATTTCATAGATTTGAATAAAATTTGAGACATACTGAAGTAGCCCAACATAGGTAAAATCTTTTGGTGGGAAGAAAATTTCTGAGAGAGATTAAGAATGAACCGTCATAAAGAAATCCAGAGTTGAAGCTGCAGAGATTTTTTTAAAACGATTTTTTCCTATACGTAGTTTTTACTGATTATGCCATTCCCTCACTCAACCAACACCAGATGTTTTTCCAACTGGTTAGTTTTCTTGCCAAAATCTAAGAGGAAAAACATTTTTGTATGGCTAAATAAACCTAAAACAAAGTAAGTTTGTAATTCCTCCACCCAACATCTTGTCCCTAGTAGAAATATAATTGCTTTTTAGAAGCAAACTGCTGTCAGTGCATTACCATCTCATGACTAAATTTATCTTAAGAAAGAAATCCCTAGATAAAAACACCAAGGAAGGGATACATTTAGAAAACAGATACATTACTTAATAGATCAAGCTTTCTGCTATGGACACTTTCTAATATCTGACTCAATATTACAAGCTTTCTTTTATCCTGACTTCTGTTTCTTTAATCGAAATCAATATCCACTACCAATTCATTGCTCTCAGTCTAAAATAAGTATACACTTTTATTCTGTTTTCTGTTGAAAATTTCTTCCACTTAATCAGTTTTAACTATCCACAGCAACATTCCAGAGCACCGAAAACTCCATGAAATTTGATGAACTACTGGATATGACTGGAACTCATTTTGGGTACTGCTCAATCCTGGAAATCTTCCATGCCCTACTGAAAACTTCTTTTGAAGTTATGAAGTGAAAGAATATTAAAGTCAAGGTGGCAATATAATTATATGTCCTCCCTTTTCTCCTCCACTTACCCCAGCTCCACCACACTATATACACACAAAAGAACTACTAGTAGATACAACAAGGCCATGATGGGATCTGACTCAGGATTAGCAAGCATTTAACTGAATCTCATATTCCAAAATGCCAGAGGGGGTGGTAAATCAGAGGAAAGTAGGGTTTGACTTCCTCATGTACAAATTCTAGTCGATGTGCCAGAAACTGAAAACTGGCAGAATCTGTGGAATTTTCCAAGACATATGTCAGATAGTAATTTTACAACTCACTCACAAACACACATTCTAAATCATCTTACTGCTATGGAAATATTTCCAAAGCAATGGTATTTTAATACAGCCATGCTACTTATTTGTAGAAAAAGCATTCCCCTGTTTTAGATAATGTAAGAAACAAAGTACACAGTACCCTAGATACCTTAACTGCATGCCAGAAATTATATTTTAGTTTTAAAAGGAACCAAAAGAAACAATATGTTAAATCAGAACAAAGGTTCTTTAAAAAGGAAGGGAAGAAATAACTTTGTAAGGAAGTCATTAAGGAAAAGTGATACCAAATTAATAGACAAAGGAAATCTATTAGACTTCCTAGGCCATGATATGAATAAGACAGTGGTGCTATTATGAACAAGATAGCTAAACAAAGGATGCATGATATAGCTAAATATTTGGCTGTTATTAATTGATATATATATACATCTAGAAAGAGGTCTCTATAATATACCATATAACTTAACTGAATTTTTATATAAAAAGTCAACCAAGACAAAAGGACATTGGAAAAACAGTAGGGTCCGCCCTACCCCTATACTCTATCGAATCTTCTAGGGGGTTCTTTTGATATTTACCTCTGTTTTTCTAAATATGCTTGATTTATCAAATTTAGATATTACCTATCAACATACTGCCAAGGAATGTAAGTATTTAGTTTCAACCTCTACCTCTAGCCTCCATACCCTATGTAATTTTATGACAATCTTTGTTTAAATAAAGAGTGAGTGTGAATGTAATACTGGACAGATACTAATGAGTGCTGAGCCAAGCAGAACAATAGGACCATGCACTCTTTCTCCCTACAAATTAATGACAACCTCATTTTTTCTACTTTCTATATATTTTTAACTTTTCCTCAAATGTTCCAGCATCTGTCACATGTCTATCAATATTTTCCATATGCTCAAACACACCAGATATTGTTTTTTCCCGGAGCCATACCTTCCCAGAACCCTTTGTTCTTTCTTCTGCTTCCCTCTGTGGGGGGACTCTCTAGACTAGGTACAGAGCTGTCACCTTGGGCTCTCCCTTGGCTCTTCTCTTTGACTGAATTCTGAGTCTTGGACCCGATTTCTTTTCCCTTCCTATTTAAAAGTACACTCACTAGTAACTTATGGGGGAAAAAAGGCTCATGAGAACTGAAATTCTGGTCACTTGCATGTCTAAAAATATCTTTATCCTAGACTCACATTTGATTGATAATATGGCTAAGAATAAAATTATAGGTTGGAAATCCTTTCCACTGAAGATATCTGAAGATACTGCTTAATCCATTTCTGTCTTCCTATGTTACTACTGTGATATGTAATGCTATTCTGATTGGTCCTTTGAATGTAACCTCTAGCTACTCTTGCTGGAAACTTTTAGTACAGCCTCTGTATCCCCAGTTTACTGAAGTTTCATAATCAGTCCTCTTGGTCTGTGTCTTTTTTATTATTCTATCAGATCTTTCAACTTGCAAATCTATGATTCAGTTTGGAAAATGCTTTGGAAATCTGTTGGTATCATCTCCCACTGTTTTCTCTGTCTTCTCATGCTCAAACTCCTACTAGTCAAATACTGGACCTCCTGGTCTATCTTTAATTTTTAAAATTATTTGTCTCCTATTTTCCTCATTTAATATTTTCTTTCTAATTCCTAGGAAATTGCTTCAACGTTACTTCCAATCTTTCCACTAATTTTTTTGGGGGGGGGGTATCATTTTTTATTTCCAAGAGTTATTTCTTATTTATTGAAAGAGTTTCAAAAGAGCATTCTGTTTTTTGAAGATGCAACATTTCATTTCTTAGAGATTAACACCTCTTCCCCTCTGCCCTACCCGCAGTTTTTTCCCCTCTGCTCTCTACCTTGTTTCTTTTATGTGTTTGTTTGGCCTCTCATTTTGGAGGCTTTCCTCAACTATCAGCTTATCCTTGGCTGTCCACTCCTTTTCATGGCATTAAGAAGCTACTGTAAGTTCACTGTTTGGCTCCATAACCCTATCCTTTTCATACATCTGATATTCCTGGATCCAGAACCCTCAGCCTCCATTTTCTTGAAGAAAAAAATGCCCAGTTTCCTGGAAGGGGAAGAAGTAATTTACATAGGATTCAACCACTTAATTTAAGACTTTTTTCAGCCTTTCCCATGGTGACGACCTCCCCACGAGAACATGCTTCTCTCAAAGGATCTCCTTTGTCCCTCTCCAGAAGAGGAGAAGAGGAAACACAAGAAGAAGAGCCTGGTGCAGAGCCCCAATTCCTATTTCATGGATGTGAAATGCTCAGGATGCTATAAAATCACCACTGTCTTTGGCCATGCACAAACAGTAGTTCTGTGTGTTGGCTGCTCTACTTTCCTCTGCCGGCCTACAGGAGGAAAAGCAAGGCTTACAGAAGGATGCTCCTTCAGACAGAAGCAGCACTAAAAGCCCCCAGAATCAAGATGAATGGGAAACCATCCCAATAAACACATTTTGGTTTAAAAAAAAAAGACTTTCTTCAACCATTACCTACTTTTAATCTCCAGTCTCATTCTTGTATTTTCACTTTTTACTACCAAGTGTTGAGTATTTTTGGAGGTTTTGTAAACTTGCTTGCTAGTCTCTGCAGACAACCCAGAGTGTACCTCCCTCTACTTGGCTAAATTATTTAACACTTTTCTACTAATTTTTTTCTCTTTTTTTTGCGGTATGCAGGCCTCTCACTGCTGTGGCCTCTACTAATTTTTTTATCTTCTAAAATTTTTTTTGTCATTCTTGTCCCTGTGATCTTACACTCCTTTTTATTCTTTTATTATAATGTTAGTGCTATTTGAAAAGAAAGGAAATAAATGCATTAAGTCAAACTCCCATGTTTAACCAAAATACCCATGCAATAGTTTTAGATATCTTGAATAAAGTCATAAGTATATTTACTAAACTTCTGGATACCATGAAACTCATTAGGATAAATAATAACCTTGGATAACAGAATCAGGGTTCAACATGATTTCAAAAGGACAGTATCAAGAGGAAACTAGGGACTTCCCTGGTGGCGCCGTGGTTAAGAATCCGCCTGCCAATGCAGGGGACAAGGGTTCCAGCCCTGGTCCAGGAAGATCCCACATGCCACGGAGCAACTAAGCCTGTGTGCCACAACTACTGAGTCTGCACTCTAGAGCCCGCAAGCAACAACTACTGAAGCCCGTGCACCTAGAGCCCGTGCTCCGCAACAAGAGAAGCCACCGCAATGAGAATCCCGTGCACCACAACGAAGAGTAGCCCTCGCTCGCCGCAACTAGAGAAAGCCCGCACACAGCAACGAAGACCCAACACAGCCAAAAATGAATAAATAAATTAATTAATTTTTAAAAATGAGGAAACTAAACAGGCTAAATTTTAAAAAAATCTCTCACTAAAATTAAGCAATTACCAGTTATATAAATATGAAACTAGAAACCTAGTTTCACAAAAAACAGGGAGTTTTAGTTTATCATGAGTTACTGATGTGACTTCCTGTAACAAATTTTAAAAGGAAAGAAAAACTGTAATCTTAGGATACACTAATGGAAAGCAGACCAGACCAAGGGACAAAACTACTGTATATTCTGAGTGGTTGTCAATAACTCTAATGTCACATTTAAGAAAGGAAATCAACTAAATATCATTTAGAAAATGGATCCCAGGATATTGAGAGGTTCTAAAGCTAAGTTTTGTGGAAAATGGTAAAGATAAGAGGAATACTCAAAATGTTCAATGGAAGAACATTATAGCTGCTATTGAATAGCTGAAGAATTGTCCTTTACAATCAAGTAGCTCTATACTGTTCAAGATAACCAACCTAGGAGAAGTGGAGACAATGTGTTTAAGACAGATTTGGCTTAAATAAATGTGTAAAGCTGTGAGCTCTCCCCATTACTGGTCAGCCAGTCTCTCCAATATCAGCGATGTCATAGAGTAGATTC
The DNA here is from genome assembly GCF_002837175.3 of Physeter macrocephalus. Taxonomy (NCBI): domain Eukaryota; kingdom Metazoa; phylum Chordata; class Mammalia; order Artiodactyla; family Physeteridae; genus Physeter; species Physeter macrocephalus. The sequence goes on from NC_041227.1 coordinate 115,391,090, forward strand.
TTCCATTGAGAAGGAGCTTTAACTAGATGACATTAAGCTTGGTTCCACTAAAGGAAGACAGAAATAAAGAAACCAAGAGTCAAAGAAGGTCATTATATAATGATAAAGGGGGTCGATTCATCAAGAAGATACAACAAGTGTAAATATTTATGCACCCAACACTGGAGCACCTAAATATATAAAGCAAATATAACAGAACTAAAAGGAGAAATGAACAGCAATACAATAGTAGCAGGGGATTTTAATACCTCACTCTCAATAACAGATAGATCTTCCAGAGAATTAATAAGCAAACAGAAGATTTTAACAACATCACAGACTAAATGAATCTAATAAACATACACAGAACAGTCCATCCAATGGCAGCAAAATACACATTCTTCTCAAGCATACACAGAACATTCTCCAAGACAGAACATATGTTAGGCCACAAAACAAATTTCAACAAGATCAGTAAGACAGAAACCATATCAAGTATCTTTCCTGATCACAATGGTATTCAGACGTGTGTTTTCCAACACCCAAGCAATACCTGATTTCTTAGCAGACACTGAATGGATGTCCTACAAATTTAACTCAAATCTGACACTATCTACCAGGAGATAGCATCATATCTCACAGGTTAAAGGCCCAGTCCCACAAGACTACCCCCACTTCAGACACCAATTGCAAGTCCAGGGTGTTACTTTGTGCTTCTGACCAACTGGCTATAAATGGAAGGTTCCTCCAACCCACTTCTCAGGTTCAATTAATTTGCTAGAAGTGGTGCACAGAAATCAGAGAAACATTAACTTATGTCTCTCAGCTTATTTTTTTTAAATTTACTTAATTTAAGTTTTATTTATTTTTGGCCGCGTTGGGTCTTTGTTGCTGCATGCGGGCTTTCTCTAGTTGTGGTGAGCGGGTCTACTCTTCGTCCTCAGGCTACAGGCTTAGGGGTTCAGCAGTTCTGGCTCGCGGGCTGTAGAGCACAGGTTCAGTAGTTGTGGCGCACAGGCTTAGTTGCTCTGTGGCATGTGGGATCTTCCTGGACCAGGGCTCAAACCCGTGTCCCCTGCATTGGCAGACGGATTCTTAACCACTGCGCCACCAGGGAAGCCCTCTCAGCTTATTTAAAGGATTCAGATGAAAAGCCAGATAAAGAGGTAACACAGGGTGAGGTCTGGAAGGGTCCTGAGTGCAGGAGCTTCTGTCGCCATAAGAACTGGGGTGCACCACCTCTCTGGCATGCAGATGCTACCAACATGGAAGATCTCTGAACCTCATCCTTTTGGGTTTTTTTAATGCAGGCTCCAATACATAGACATAATTGATTATACCACAGGCCATTGGTGACTGCTTCAACCTTCAGCTCCTCTCTCCTCCCCAGAGGTGGGGAAGGGGGAAATGGGGAGTAGAACTGAAAGTTCCAACCCTCTAATCATAGTTGGCTGCCCTGGCAACTGGTCTCCATCATTCAGTTACCTAGGGGCCTTCAAAAATTCACCTTATTAACAAACTCATGTGTGGTTGAAAGGGGCTTGTTGTAAATGAGAAGACACCCATTTCACCTTTATGGCTTTGAACTGAGAACAAAAGATGTTCCCACTGCTCGCTTAGGAAATTACAAGGGTTTTTGGGAGTTGTGAGTCAGGAATCAAGAATGAAGACCAAAATATACAAGTGTTATAAATCACAATATCACAGGCATGAAACTAGAAATCAGTAACAGAAGGAAAATTGGAAAATTCACAAATATGTGGAAATCAATCAACACACTACTGAACAACCAATAGATCAAAGAAGAAATCAAAAGGGAAATCAAAAAATATCTTGAGACAAACAAAAATGGAAACACAACAAACCAAAACTTATGGGACGCAGCAAAAACAGTTTTAAGAGGAATGTTTATAGCTATAAATGCCTACATTAAGAAAAAAGAAAGATCCCAAATAAACAACCAACATTTCACCTCAAGGAAGAAGAAAAAGAACAAACTAAGCCCAATGTCCGCAAAAAGCAATAATAAAGATTAGAGCAGAAATAACCGAAATGGAGAAAGGAAACCAATATAAAAGAATAATGAAACTAACACTTGGTTCTTTAAAAAAAAAAAAAACAAAATTGACAAACCTATAGCTAGACTAACCAAGGGAAAAGAGAGGACTCAAATAAAATTGTAAACAAAAAAAAAAAAAAAGAAAAAAATTGTAAATGAAAGAGGAGACATTACAACTGATACCACAGAAATATAAAGGATCATAAGAGACTTACTATGAACAATTATACTCCAATAAAATGGACAACCTACGGGAAATGGATAAATTCCTAGAAGCATGACCACTTACTGTTAAGGTAATTAAACAAGGAGGCAATTAGGGTTTAATTGTCTGAGGTCGTTCTAATGCCTTGGTAGCCCACGTTGCAAACCAAAACCTAAGCCAGTGTAAATGCACTGGAATCTGAGAAAATGAAACTTAAGAACAATCCCAAATAAGGCAACTGCTTAAGATACAGCCAATCAAATAACTACTTTGCTTCGGTGTCTTGTCTATAAAAACCTTGCCCGTAGCTCCTGTGCATGGAGCACTTCTAAAATCGCTTCTGGACTGGTGCTCTGCAATTCAAATTAATGTTTGCTCAAATAAACTCTTCAACATTTTAATGTACAACAGGTTTTGTTTTTCTTTTTTAACACTTCCAAGACTGAATCATGAAGATGCAGAAAATTTGAATAGACAAATAATGAGTATGGAGACTGAATCGGTAATCAAAACCTCCCAACAAAGAAAAGCACAAGACTAGATGGTTTCACTGGAAAATTCTAGGAAGCATATAAGAAAGAATTAATGTCAATCCTGCTCAAACTCTTCCCCAAAAATTGAAGAGGAGAAATCACTCCTAAACTCATTTTATGAAGCCAGCATTACCCAAAGCCAGAGAAGGAAACTACAAGAAAACTATAGGCCAATATCCCTGATGAATTTAGATGCAAAAATTCTCAGTAAAATAACAGCAAACCACATTCAACAGCACATTAAAAAAATCATACACCATGATCAAATGGGATTTATCCCTGTGATACAAGGATGGTTCAATGCACACAAATTAATCAATGTGATAAACCACATTAACAGAATGAAAGACCAAAATGATATGATCTGAATAGATACAGAAAAAAACACTGGACAAAATTCAACATCGTTTCATGATAAAAAACCATCTACAAGCTGGGTATAGAAGGAATGTACCTCAACATAATAAAGGCCATATATGACAAGCCCACAGCTGACTTCACAATGGTGAAAGGCTGACAGCTTTTCCCCTAAGATCGGAAACAAGACAAAGGTAATCTAAACACTCCTAGTCAACACAGTACTGGAAGTCCCAACCACAGTAGTTAGGTAGGAAAGACATAAAAGGCATCCAAATCAGAAGGAAGAAGTAAAAGTGTCTCTGTTTGCAGATGACATGATTTTATACAGAAAAATCTTAGAGACTACACCATAAAACCGTCAGAACTAATAATTCATTAAAGCTGCAGGTTACAAAATCAGCATACAAAAATCAGTTGCACTTCTATACACTAAGAACAAACTAGATGAAAATAAACAATCTCATTTAAAATAATATAAAAAAATAAAATACCTAATAACTCTCCCAGACTTCAGACAATACTATAAAGCTACAATGATCAAAACAGTGTGGTACTGGTACAAAAACAGACATATGGGGTATGTCTACATCAAACTACATCAAACTAAAAAGCTTCTGCACAGCAAAAGAAACAATCACAAAATGAAAAGGCAACCTATAAAATAGGAGAAAACATTTGTAAACTATATATCTGATAAGGGATTATTATCCAAAATACATAAGGAACTCATAAGTAATAATAAAAATAAATAAATAAATAAATAAAAATGGGCAAAGGATCTGAACAGAAATTTTTCCAAAGTATATGAAAAGGTGTTCAACATCATCAGGGAAACACAAGTCAAAACCACAATGAGATATCACCTCACATTTGTTAGAATCACTATAATCAAAAAGACATGAGATAATAAGTACTGGTGAGGTGGAGAAAAGCGAACCCTTGAGCAGTGTTAGTGTGAATGTAAATTGGTACAGCCACTATGGAAAACAGTATGGAGGTTCCTCATAAGATTAAAGACAAAACTGCCATATAATTCAGCAATCAACTTGAGGTATATATCCAAGGAAATGAAATTACTATTTCAAAGAGATAGCTGCACCTCCATGTTCACTGCAGCATTATTTACAATAGCCAAGATATGGAAACAATCTCAGTGTCTGTCAACAGATTAATGGACAAAGAAAACACTGGTATATATATACAATGGAATATTATTCAGCCACAGAAAAGAAGGAAATCCTGCCTTTTACAACAACATGGATGAACCTAGAAGGCATGGTGCTAAGTCAAATAAATCAGAGAAAGACAAATACTGTATAATCTCATAAGCAGTGGTGGCCAGGGTCTGAGGAGTGGGGGAAATGAGAGAAGGTGGTTAAAGGGTACAAAAATCCAGTTACAAGCTGAATAAATTCTGTAAATCTAATCTACAGCATGGTGACTATAGTGAACATTACTATACTGTATACTTGAAAGTTGCTGAGAGTAGATCTTAAATGTTCTCCCACAAAACAAACATCACTGGGACTTCCCTGGCAGCCCCGTGGTTAAGACTCTGCTTCCACTGCAGGGGGCACGGGTTTGATCCCTGGTCAGGGAACAAAGACCCCACATGCCATGCAGCACGGCCAAAATAAAATAAAATAAAAACACATTCAAAACAAACATCATTGACTATGTGAGGTGACAGATGTGTTAACTAACCTTACTGTGGTAGTCGTAAAATACATGTATGTCAGTCAAATCATCATGCTGTGTACCTTAAACTCACACAATGTTTTATGTCAATTATATCTCAGCAAAGCTGGATACAAAAAAAGAAAGAAACCAAAGAGGGAACCAACATAAATAAAGAAATGTAATTTACATAGGCATACAGAATATACTAAAATAGATTTACATTTAGTTATTTTTCTCAAACATTAAAAAAGAATCAAAATTAGGACTTCCCTGGTGGTCCAGTGGTAAAGAATCTGCCTTACAATGCAGGGGATGCAGGTTCGATCCCTGGTCAGGGAACTATGATCCCACATGCTGCAGGGCAACTAACTACTGAGCTTGCGCGCCTCAACTAGAGAGCCCATGTGCTGCAAACTACAGAGCCCATGCGCTCTGGAACCAGAGCGCCACAACTACAGAGCCCATGCACCCTGGAGCCTGTGCGCCACAACTAGAGAAGAGAAAACCCGCACACCACAACTAGAGAGAAGCCCGCGCGCCGCAACGAGATATCCCACATGCCTCAACAAAGATCCCACCTACCACAAGTAAGACCTGATGCAGCCAAAAATAAATAAATAATGAATAAATCTTTTTTAAAAAATCAAAATTAAAATCAATACAAAGAAATTAGGACTTAGCCTAGAACACAGGCTTGATAACTCTGTTCTTTGGCAGTATGCTTGACCCTATCTCCCCAAACCAGTGGTGACCCAAGACAAAACAAAAACTATTAGGACAATGATATTTTTCATAAATCTACATGCATTCCATTTTTAAATGCTGGGATTATACCTTTTAGATTTGGTTTAAATTAATCTGTATTTTGTTTTAAAATATCAATGGTATATGACACATTTTAAAAAATGTTGGCAACCTTTTATTAGTTAGCCCCCCTCCCTTTTTTTCTCCCCATTTTACTAATCCAAGGCTTTTGTAGATTTCCTAGAATGTATGTTTTATGGAACAATTCTATAAAGAGTTTGGTCATGAATGACTTTACGAGGTTGTCTGCCAACAGCCATAAAAAATGAACAAAAACATGTTTACAGATTTTTTTAAAAAAAATCAACACTGGGGCTTCCCTGGTGGCGCAGTGGTTGAGAATCCGCCTGCCGATGCAGGGGACACGGGTTCGTGCCCCGGTCCGGGAAGATCCCACATGCCGCGGAGAGGCTGGGCCCGTGAGCCATGGCCGCTGAGCCTGTGCGTCCGGAGCCTGTGCTCCGCACAGAATTTTAAATTCAGCTATCTTTTCTCTGGAGCCTTCTCTTACTAGAAGGAAGACTCTAATCTCTTACCTGCCTGATGGAATTCTGGAACTAGGTGAGGGAAGGAGACTAGCAGACTAGCCACTGTTCGCTGTGGCATCTTAGCCTCATTCGCCTCTGGGCTTAGGGTCCTAGGTCCTGAACTTCTCATGTTCAATTCCTCCTAAGAATAATGTCCTGACTTCTGTAAGTCTGCTGGCAGTCATTCAACTGATCAGGGTGCATGGGGTGAGTATGGGGGTGGGGGTGGTGGCAGAGAGGGGTCCATCCCCCATTACAGACTTTTCAGACAATGCTCCCTGTTCTCAGCCTCTATCTGTGGTACATGGTACTTCCATGTACTGAGCTTTTCAGGGGTCTTGCAGACAAATCATGATCTGTCTCTTGCCAGTATTTTCCTCTATAGAGTTTGACCTTCCTCTCCTCTGTTAGGTCACTTACTACTTCTTTTTGCTTTCCTTCTTCCTATACAAGTAGGATTACAGATGTCTTATCCTTTCAAAATGGAGTTTATATTCCTGTCTTTAGGTGATTTTCAAAAAAGCCTGAAAATAATTCTACTTTGCTATCTTAAAACCTGAAAGGGATGGTTTTTGTAATCTTTTAAGTCAAATAACCTTGAAATAGAGCCAACTACTGTTCAAGAGCTAAATGTTTATGTTTGATAATAACCCCCAAAGGATAACACTATTGAAACCAAGAACTCAAATGCTCGGTTAAATTAGACTACTACCTCTTTTTCAAACAAAGCCTATACTTTCTCATCTCTATGGCTTTATGTCTTCTACCTAGAAATCAATCCATTTTTTAAATGCTCTGCTCCAAATTCATATCCTCCATGAAAGCTTTGCTGATCCTCTCTCCTAGAAGGGAATGCCTTTTTCCCACTTCAGGTTTTCATGAGGAAGAACGTTCGCTAAAGACACTCCTGACTTCTCTGTACTTCTTTACTTACAGAGACAGAGTGACTTATCTGAACCTATCTGACTAGTTAATCTTAGAAGAGTGAAGAGCAAACTTGGCCCATCTCTGTGCTTCTACCTTTCCAAGGTGTGGAGCAAGCATTCGCCGCTTATTTAGGGCCAGACTCTCCCTTGTATGGGGAGGCTTGAGTCAATATAGAACTGCTTGGGGCTTCCCTGGTGGCGCAGTGGTTGAGAGTCCGTCTGCCGATGCAGGGGACACGGGTTCGTGCCCCGGTGTGGGAAGATCCCACATGCCGCGGAGCGGCTAGGCCCGTGAGCCATGGCCGCTGAGCCTGCGCGTCCGGAGCCTGTGCTCCGCAACGGGAGAGGCCACAACAGTAAGAGGCCCGCGTACCGCAAAAAAAAAAAAAAAAATAGCACTGCTTGGAGGCAGGTTGGTCTACCTAAAGGACTTCAGTTAAAAGGCACAATTTGGGTGGGATAGGGAGGGTGGGAGGGAGGGAGACGCAAGAGGGAAGAGATATGGGAACATATGTATATGTATAACTGATTCACTTTGTTGTAAAGCAGAAACTAACACACCATTGTAAAGCAATTATACTCCAATAAAGATGTTAAAAAAAAAAAAAAAAAGCTCTGCACTGACCTAAATGAGAAGGAAATCCATAAAAGAGAGGGTATATGTATACGTATAGCTGATTCACTTTGCTGTAACTCCAATAAAGAGGTTAAAAAAAAAAAAGGCACAATTTGGCTCATGTACTGAGAGTTGTATCCTCCAACCTGGTCTCTGTTAGTAATAAAAGTGATATTTTGACCCCTACCTGCCACTCTTGTTATCTTTATTTGTTCAGAACTTCAGAAAGGATAAGGGATGCTTTACCTGAAACCTCTTCAGAAATCCCAATATTCTCTAGGTGGAAATGCTTTCCTACTTTCCTATAATCCAGAACTTTGCTTATAGTTCTATTATAGATCTTAAATTTTTTCTTACTGTGTTGACAATCTTCTAACCTACTAGGCTGTAAGCTTTTAGAAAGTGGATTAACCACAGTGCCTTACACATGACAAATCATAATATAAATATTTGTTGCACTGACTGACTGAAGGGCTAAATGTTTCTTTAAACTAAAAGGAAAGAGAATTCTATGGTTTCTAGCTATTTCAGGTTCTACTCATTCTAAAGTCACAGGAAGTGCATATCAAAGACTGCCAGGTTATAATTAATCTTATAACTAAGATGTTGTTTTCCCTTGTCAAATTTCTTCTGCAATACATTGGGTCATTATCACCAGTTCTGTTTTTTGTCTGCATCCTCTAGGAATTTTAAAAGCTAATTAGGGGCTTCCCTGGTGGCACAGTGGTTAAGAATCCGCCTGCCAATGCAGGAGACATGGGTTCGAGCCCTGGTCCAGGAAGATCCCACATGCCATGGAGCAACTAAGCCTGTGTGCCACAACTACTGAGCCTGCGCTCTAGAGCCCGCGAGCCACAACTACTGAGTCCGCGTGCCACAACTACTGAAGCCCACGCACCTAGAGCCTGTGCTCTGCAACAAAAGAAGCCACCACAGTGAGAAGCCTGCACACCGCAACAAAGAGTAACCCCCGCTCGCTGCAACTAGAGAAAGCCCATGAGCAGCAACGAAGACCCAACGCAGCCAAAAATAAATAAATAAATAAATAAATAAATTTATTTTAAAAATAAAAGCTAATTATACATCCTATAAACCTCAAATTGAAAATAATTCAGTTTACATTCAGGAGATGAATTCAAATGAAATGGATAGAATCTAAGCTGCTATCTCAAGATACCTTTCTATAATATAGGACAAAGACAATAACCACTCAAATTCACTGTATTAATTAATCATCATCAGTAACTGTAGCGGTTAAAAATAAGCAGTACGTAAAAATGATTAGGAGACGACATGGCCAAACTAGTGGTTGTGGTCACTCTTCTGCAGAATAAAAATTAGAAATTGAGAAACTACAGTTTTAGTATAATTGGAGTATTTCAAAATTAGGGAGCCAGAATTGGGTTTCTTCTAAAACCTCAGATCAAAAGCGTACTCAGAGGTGACATCAGCAAAAATGGTGGAATAAGGAATTTTGAAATCCCACCTCCCCATAAAAGTAACCAAAAAACTGACAAAATCAAATATTTTTGAACTTCGGAAACTAACTGAAGGCTTGCAACAGTCCAAGGAGTGTATATTTAAGAACAAAGGCTGAATCTCAGTAAGAACAGAGAGTTTTGTGGCATTTTAAGTTAGCCCAACCCCCAGATTTGCAGTAGCACTATCTTGAAAATAACAGCCTGCACTGCTGGTAACTGAGGAACATATCTCATTTTCAAAGTGCTGTAATTATTTGTCTTGACCTGTCTGGCTGCTTCCTGGAAGATCAGCTCAAAAGGCTCCGTCTTTATTTTGCCCAACTCAAAAGGGGCCTAGTGCTAAAGAAATTACTCCACTTTGTTCAAAACATTTAGAGGCAAATGTTTTAGTCACTGCTGCCTAAGGAACAGATAACAATTGGGGCAAACAATAGACTAACAAAAGAGCTTGAGGGGAAAGGGCTAGAGAATGAGATGTCCATAAGGGTACTGAAAAGCTCCTATATCCTGGGAATCTAGAAGGCCACATGCATGCCCAGGGTTGTGCACATACTCAGGAAAAACCTGAGAAGATCCTAAGCTGTCACTTCTGGTGGATCTTGAGGCACTGCAGAAACAGGAAGTGAAGGCTAAGGCATAATTGTAAACTGCCTGGCTGAGTGTTGAAGGCATGCCCTAACATGTACAAGAAGCCCCTCAGCAAAGACTGAGAGAATTTCTGGTTCCAGATGTTTAAGGAAATCTCTGTACAATCATTAGCTGACTACTAAGCTAATGGAACAGAGATTTCAGTGGCCACACACGACAAAGAATACAGAGTTTATAGAACTAGTTCAGAAAAAGACACTAAACAAACAAACAATACTACTACAATAAGCAGCATCAACAAACCCAGGAGGGGAGAGAATGTGATTTCTAGAGTTGCCATATTTTAATATTCAAAATGTTCAGCTTTCAACAAAAAATTACAAAGCATGCAAAGAAATAATTTGCAAATTATATGATACGGGTCTAGTATTCAAAATAAAGAACTTTCACAACTGAACAATAAAAATACAAATAACCTAATTTAAAAATGTACAAAGAATATGAATAAACACTTCTCCAAAGAAGATATACAAATGGCCAACAAGCACATGAAATGCTCAACATCATTAGTCATTAGGGAAATACAAAGCTAAACCACAATGAGATACCACCTCATACCCACTAGGATGTTATAATTTGAGAAAAAGAAAAAAAAAAGGGAAAAGAATAACTGTAAGAATATGGAGAAATCTGAACCACTGTACATTGCTGGTGGGAATGCAAAATGGGCAGCTGCTGTGGAAAACAGTTTGGCACTTCCTCAAAACGTTAAACATAGAATTACAACATGACCCAGCAATTCCACTCTAAGTACATACCCAAAAGAACTGAAAAAAGGTTTCAAACACATACTTATTCATAAGAATATTCATAGCAGCTCTATACGCAACAGTCGCAAGGTGGAAACAACCAAAATACCTGTTAATAAATGAATGGATAAACAAAATGTGGTATATCCATACAACGCATTATTCAGCCATAAAAAGGTAATTATGCTAAAACATGGATGAACCTTGAAAACATTATGCAAAGTAAAGAAGCCAGTCACAAAAAACCACATACTATATGATTCCATTCATATGAAAGTCAGAAAAGAGAAATCTACAGAGACTGAAAGCAGATGAGTGGTTGCTTAGAACAAGAGAGTGATAGGGGGTAAGGAGTAATGGATAAATGGTACAAGTTTCTTCCTGAAGTGCAGAAAATGTTCCAGAATTGATTGTGGTGATAGTCTGCAAGTATCTGTGAAAATACTAAAAGCCACTGGATTGTATACTATAAAAAAGAGAACTTCTTGTAATGTGAATTATATCTCAATAAAAAATATAATTTAAAAATGTGTACTCAACAAGCTCTTTGAAGAAGATAAAAATAAATTCACAGGAAACTTCTCAGTAACAACAGAACTTGGAAGATGATGGAGAAATATCCTTAGAGTGCTCAGGGAAAATAACTGCAACTGAGAACTTTGTACCCAGCCCACCCTAGATGACCCTAGCAATGAGGAGGAAAAAAAAATGTTTCCACACATAAGTAATTAGGTAAGTTCACCACTTAGGTCCACAGTAAAAGAACCTTTTCAAAAGGATCTACTTTCAGAAGAAGAAAAGTGAACCAGGTACTTCTCCTGCTTTTGGGAGGAATGGACCAGATTATTTTCATGAACCTTCTAAGGACCACTAAAAACTTTGGTGAAATATTAAAAATAATGACAATAATAATAGTAGATTTTTTTTAAAGCACAGAAGAGCAAAAAATAGTATAAAGAACTACCAGTCCAAAATCTAGAATGTGAGAACCCAAAGTAAGCCCAATACTCAAAAATAAAATGACTTTACAGCAATATTATTAGATAAAATTAATTCAAGGAAAAAATCATTAAGAGTTGAAGGAGAAATAGATACAGAGAAACAACTCACCAAGAAAAGGAAATTTAACATTCTTTAAAGTTTATATATCTAACAACAAAGCTTCAAAATATATGGAGCAAAAACTGCACTATGAGAAGAAACAAACACATTTAGACATGGCCGGAGAACTTTAATACTCTTCTCAAAGAAACCAAGAGACAGGAAATTCATTGGTGGCGCAGTGGTTAAGAATCCGCCTGCCAAGGCAGCGGACACGGGTTTGAGCCCTGGTCTGGGAAGATCCTACCTGTCACGGAGCAGCTAAGCCCATGCACCACAACTACTGAGCCTGTGCTCTAGAGCCCGCGAGCCACAACTACTAAAGCCCGCGCGCCTAGAGCCTTGTGCTCCACAACAAGAGGAGCCACTGCAATGAAAAGCCCGCACACGGCAACGAAGAGCAGCCTCCGCTCACGGCAGCTAGAGAAAGCCCGTGCGCAGCAACAGAGACCCAACGCAGCCAAAATAAATAAATAAATTAATTAATTAGGGAAAAAAAAAGACAAAATAGACAAAAAGTTAATAAAAACCTAGAGGATTTGAATACCACATATTACAAGCTTGATCTAAGAGATATGTGTAATGAATTGAGTCAAATAATAATAAACTTACTGATTGTATACCTTGCGGCCTTGTAAACACTTTATATATCATTTAACTCTTACAACAACCCTGGATAGAAAGATTCTATTTTGTCTCCATTTCCTAAATTAAAAAATTGAGGTGCAGAGATTAAATGTATTCCAGAGTCACACAGCTTTAAATAGCGATCTCAGCCAAAATATGAACTGATAAAAAATTAGCTTTGCCATAATTCGACAGTACTGCATGTCAGTAATTAGGAATCGGTAAGACTATAAGAAAATAATAAATCCTTAATGTTTTATTGGACAAACACTATGATCCCTTTCAAAAGTGTCATCAGCCCTTGTGAAGTTTTCCAAGTTTAAACTGACTTTTTAAAATGTTCTAAGTCAGAAATATGAGGTTCCCTTTGTATTTAGGGTTCATCATTAAGTTTTTCCCTCTTCTACCTAAAAGTCTTCTTTTGTTTCCTCTACTTAAGGGTTCTGAGGCTTGCCTCCTCTGTTGATCCACCACAATTTCATATTTAGATATAAACAGAAAAACCATAATTTTAAGAAATGTTAAGAAAATGGGGAATTCTGGTCTCCAGTCTCTGACTGGTAAGCACATCTCTTCTTCCTTCCTGCAATGCACCCTTTAAAAAGGCAGTCTTGGGGCTTCCCTGGTGGCACAGTGGTTGAGAGTCCGCCTGCCGATGCAGGGGACACGGGTTTGTGCCCCAGTCCGGGAGGATCCCACATGCCGCGGAGCAGCTAGGCCCGTGAGCCATGGCCGCTGGGCCTGCGAGTCTGGAGCCTGTGCTCCACAACGGGAGAGGCCGCAACAGTGAGAGGCCCGCATACCGGGGGGGGAAAAAAAAAAAAAAAAGCAGTCTCATTTTAAAATTCTGTGTCTGTGATTTTTTTCCCCCCACATCAAACCCAAGCATTCAATAAACAAAATCTTACTTTGTTCCAACACAGAACACTTACAAAAACTGATGATGTACTTGGCCACAAAGAAACTTTCAAAAACCTGTTATCACGGGACTTCCCTGGTGGCGCAGTGGTTAAGAATCCACCTGCCTACCTGCAGTGGTTAAGAATCCGCCTGCCAATGCAGGGGACATGGGTTCGAGCCCTGGTCCGGGAAGATCCCACATGCTGCAGAGCAACTAAGCTGGTGCGCCACAACTACTGAGCCTGCGCTCTAGAGCCCGCAAGCCACAACTACTGAGCCTGCATGCCACACCTACTGAAGCCCAGGCGCCTAGAGCCCATGCATCACAACACAGAGTAGCCCCTGCTCGCTACAACTAGAGAAAGCCCACGCACAGCAATGAAGGCCCAACGCAGCCAAATAAATAAATAAATAAAAACTTAAAAAATACACACCTGTTATCATAAGCCACTAATACACTTATATGTAATACAATAAAATTAGAAATGAACAAAATAGCCCCTTGAGATCAATATACCTGAAATTTTAAAATAGACAGGAAATAGCAGAGTTAAGATTTGAACCCAGTCAGTATGGTTCCATTGTTTTGCTCAAACCCTAAAGTCCTTCTAATTATTAGGCTCCAAGTCTGTGTTACCCAAAGTGTGGTACTCACTTAGGCATCACCTTTATATATCTTAGAAATGCAAGTTCATGGGCCCAGATGATTTGCCAGTTTTCCAGATGACTGTTAAGCAAATTGAAGTATGAAAACCACCTCTCTAAACCAAGGCTCTTAATCCTGGAAAAAGCTCTGCTTTGGACTCCTTATAATGTGAGATAAGGAACACCTTATTCTTTAAGCCACTAAAAGGTTTCTACTATTTGCAGCTCGGAGCATGCTATTTGGATACAAAAATGAATACACAAAAATCAATACACCAACTTTATAGCTTCCTAATGACAGTAAATCCTATCATTTCTACCTTTAAAATATATCCAGGATCCAATTACTTCTTACACCTCCATCACAATCAACTTCATACAAGATACCACTATGACTTTTCTGAATTACTCCAAGAACCTTTAACACCAGTTATATATATACTACTTCTCTACAAAGCAAGAGTGATCCTTTCAAAGCCTGAATGTTCCTCTTCTGTTCAAAAATCCCTATGGCTTCCCTTGTCAGAATAAAATCCAGAGTGCAAAATGGCCAATAAGTCCATTTATGACCTGCCCTGCTCTCCCATGCTCCCCAGTCCCCACCCCACCCCGACCCCTGACTCATAACTCTCTGACCTCTTCCCTACCACAGTTACCCAACCTCACCATGATCTGGCCACAGTGACTCACCTGTTCACTCTGTTCCTGGAATACATCAAGCACACTCCCACCTTCATTTTTGTATTCCTTTGCCTGTAAGGGTTTGTTCCATCACTTCTTTAAGTCTGCTCAAATGTTAACCACCAGTGAGGTCTTCCTTAACCATTCTATGTAAAATATGAACCATGCCCACCTCCCTTCCTCTTTTTCCTGTCCCTCATTTCTGTCCATAGCACTTATCACCATCAGACACATTACGCATTTACTTTTTTATCTGTTTCATGTCCATTTCCCTTCACTAAATTTTAAACTCCATTTGGGCAGGATTTTGTGTTCTGTCCACTTTTATACCTTCAACATCTATAACAGTATCTGGCACATAGAAAGTGCTCAAATATTTGCTGAATGAATTAATCATTAGAAAATGTAAAAAAAAGAAAGAAAAAGAAAAAAATGTAACAGGAGAAAAAAGCCCATTTGTAATAACTTCAAAAACTATAAAGTTTGCAGAAATAAAAGGAAAACTGTGTAAAATTGGTATTTTAAAAATTTATTTATTTATTCATTTTTGGCTGCATTGGGTCCTCGTTGCTGTATGCGGGCTTTCTCTAGTTGTGGTGAGTGGGGGTTACTCTTAGTTGCAGTGCTCGGGCTTCTCATTGCAGTGGCTTCTCTAGTTGTGGAGCACAGGCTCTAGGCGTGCGGTCTTCAGTAGTTGCAGCACGCAGGCTGTAGAACGCAGGCTCAGTAGTTGTGGTGCACAGGCTTAGTTGCTCCGCGGCATGGTGGATCTTCCCGAACCAGGGCTCAAACCCGTGTCCCCTGCATTGGCAGGCGGATTCTTAACCACAGCACCACCAGGGAAACCCAAACTGTGTTAAGATCTTAAAGGAAGAACTCCCTATCATATTCTTGAATGGGAAGGAAAATATTGTGGTATGCGGGCCTCCCTCTGCTGTGGCCTCTCCCGTTGCGGAGGACAGGCTCCGGACGCGCAGGCCCAGCGGCCATGGCTCACGGGTCCAGCCGCTCCGCGGCACGCGGGATCCCCCCAGACCGGGGCGCGAACCCGGCCCCCCTGCATCGGCAGGCGGACGCGCAACCGCCGCGCCACCAGGGGAGCCCAGGCGGATTCTTAACCACAGCACCACCAGGGAAACCCAAACTGTGTTAAGATCTTAAAGGAAGAACTCCCTATCATATTCTTGAATGGGAAGGAAAATATTATATAAATTCCCTCATATTAATGTATAAAACCAATTAATTAAAATTGTGGTACTGGCGATAAAAAAATAGATGAAAGAAACAGAACACAGATCAAAACAGACCTTTGAATTCAGTTAACTGGTTTTATGACAGAAATGGCATTTCAAAACCAGTGGGGAGAAGATGAACTATCAATATGTGGGAAAATTCAGTGAAAACTCTACCTTATATAATAGGCTCTAGGTAGGTGAAAAATTTAGATTTTACAAAAATTAATGTAGCAAGATATGGAAGAATATTTATGATCTTGGGATAGGAGACCCTTTTTTTTTTTTTTATTGCGGTACGCGGGCCTCTCACTGTTGTGGCCTCTCTCTCGTTGCGGAGCACAGGCTCCGGACGCACAGGCTCAGCAGCCATGGCTCACGGGCCCAGCCGCTCCGCGGCATGTGGGATCCTGCCGGACCAGGGCACGAACCCGTGTTCCCTGCATCGGCAGGCAGACTCTCAACCACTGCGCCACCAGGGAAGCCCCAGGAGACCCTTTTTTTAATAAACACCAAGAAACACTGAGACAAGTCCATTCAATGAAAACCTCTGCAAATATATGGGTACACAAAGGGTTAGTATTCAATACATAGAATGCCTGAAGGGATTAAAAAACAAACAAAAAAAAGGTACGACCTAATTTTTAAAACTTGACAAAGGATAAAATAAGCAAGAAAGAAAAATTTCTTTCTTATGGAAGAAACACATGAGATCAATAAAACATGAAGACTAAAACAAGAAGATACTCAACTTCAGTAGTAATGAGGGAAATACAAAATACAATAAAACACAATTTTCCTTCTATCACTGAAAAATTTTTAAGTTGGGAAATATCACATGTTGGTAAAGATGTGGAGAAACGAGTTCACTCACACACTATGGGCCAAAACATAAATTAGGAAGGCAATTTGACAATATCTGATAGACTTAATAATCATATATTCCCTATGACCCAGAAAACCCTCTTCTTGGTATTTAACATAAAGGAACACTTGCACATAATAAGAACATTCATTGCATTTGTGTTTGTAATGCAAAGGAGAAAACCTAAAGGTTAATTAATAGCTAGCTATACAAACTAGAATATTCATATAATAGAATATTATGTAACTGTGAAAAGAAACATATCTAACAGACCTCTAAGACATATCGTAGTTAAAATTTCTGAATGCCAGATACAGTATGAGGCAACTTACATAAGCACACACACAGAAAACTAAGGCTATGTAAAAGCACAGAAAAAGACTTGCAAGGACACTCATCAAACTTAAAATTGGTCCTTATCTCTCTCTCTTTTTTTTTGGTTTCTCCCTTTTTAAATTAATTAATTAATTTTTTATTGAAGTATAGTTGATTTACAATGTTGTGTTAGTTACTGCTGTACAGCAATGTATATATGTTATACATATACATACATTCTTTTTTTTAAAATTCTTTTCCATTTTGGTTTATCATAGGATATTGAATACAGTTCTCTGTGTTACACAGTAGGATCTTGTTGTTTATCTGGCCCTCATCTCTTTAGGTGAAGAGGATCAGGATTATTGGCAGTATAAAAAGGAATTATCATACTCAAAATGTTTTAATTTTTAAATAAAAATGTATCTACATATTTCTTATGTAAATTAAAACTTACTATAATTTTTTAAAAGAAGAAAAAAGTGAGTTTCTAAACCTTACGTCCAGCATAATTTTGTTTGTTCATAAAATGTGAACATATCCATACACATTAAATAGATAATTTTAAAAAGGATACATATTAAACAATTAACAATTGTTCTTCTAGAGAACAGAGAGATGGAGGAATTGCTTTTCACTTGAAACTCACTTTAAGGTGCACAGTAAATTATAATTTAACTTCTCTTCCAACAACAAACAGTAAAGCAACAACTTAATTTAACCCCCATTACCAGTTCCAAATTAAACCATAGGCCTATAACTGTATTATTTTTGCAAAATAGAAGTGGGCAGAAGACACATCCCTGAAACACATTAAACTGAGAGATCTGAGGCTACTTTACGACAGCCAAAGCGGATGATGCTAAAACTGACTTTGTCTAAAATAATGGTACACTTCACGGAGATTGCATGCCATTTAATAAGCCATAGTCCAACTCAGCCGCAGTAAATAAAAGCTACAAGAAAGTTTACTGAGTTAATTCTTGGTTAAGTTTTACTTAGATTTCAATTTGATCATTTCCTTTTTAGTACCACTGGCATTAAGCAAAACAACTACTTACAAATACTATTTGGCTGGCTATGCACCTTCAACCTGAATGTGTATCCAGGCCTAATTCCACAAGAGAAAAACATTATTTCCAGTTAAGATAATGTGGAGTGGCATGGACATATATACACTACCAAATGTAAAACAGATAGCTAGTGCGAAGCAACCGCATAGCACAGGGAGACCAGCTCGGTGCTTTGTGACCACCTAGAGGGGTGGGATAGGGAGGGTGGGAGGGAGACGCCAAGAGGGAGGAGATATGGGGATATATGTATATGTATAGCTTATTCACTTTGCTATAAAGCAGAAACTAACACACCATTGCAAAGCATTTAAACCACAATAAAGATGTTAAAAAAATAAAAAGGATAATGTGGAGCATATATATTCTCCCTGGTTCCCAGCCTAATGTTGAACTGAATCCTGTAGTTTTTCATTTTGTTAATTCATCTCTGAAACAATATCGTTACTGGAAATACCGACAAGACCCCAGTCACTTGACAACAGCCAGAACATGTAAAGCATAGAAAAATAAAACTGGATCCTAGGTAGGTATATAGAATAGTCAAGACTAAAAAGGTAATGTAGTGAATTATCACACATTTCATATGAATACATATTTGATAGCTGTTAGAAGGGTCAGATAGATCTTGGCCATAACTCCAGAACACCTTGCATTTTATGGATGGGATCATTTTTAATGCAAATTTCAAATTATTGAAATAAATAATTTAAACACTCTATAGATGGTAATATTGTTTCTTGGTATTCTTTCTGATATTAAAGTTTTTTTATTCTACTAAACCTACCTGATCTTTTATCTAGACATGTCTGTTTATTCATAAAATACTATATCCTAAATGCTTATTATTTTTCACTCAACAGTGGTATATTGCTACCTTTCATCTTTAATAATATATTATGATAAATTGAGTAAAATGCTGCCCAGACTTTATACATCAAGCCTAAGAGCAAAACTTGCAAAGAGGCTGAACATGAAGCCTTATAAACTTATATTCAAGATTCTACAAATACTTATTATAAAACTTTTAGTATCTCACTCCTAGTCTTCATGAGGAAGAATTATAGTAAAGAAGGTACTCAAATCAGTTTTATTCAACATATGAATGATACACTAACAGCTTTTGCTACAAATGTAATTTATTACATAGGTATCTGAAAGGAATTTACAACTTAGCGTGATTTATCCAGAATATTTGTTCATGGCTGTTTGAGAGTTACTTAAGTTGGCTAGTAACCCAAAATACAGGTTCAATGCCCATGTTTTGCAGTCCCCACAAAATTAACTTTGCTCAATTCTTTTGCCACAAACTCAAGTGTTAATCAATCCTAACCAAACATCTTATAAATACTTGCTATGGATCAAAAGAATAACAATGGGTAAATTGTTCACAACAACCCATTCTCAGGGCTTCCCTAGTGGTGCAGTGGTTAAGAATCTGCCTGCCAATGCAGGGGACATGGTTTGGAGCCCTGGCCTGGGATGATCCCACATGCCACGGAGCAACTAAGCCAATGAGCCACAACTACTGAGCCTGTGCTCTAGGGCTCGTGAGCCACAACTACTGAGCCCATGTGCCACAACTACTGAAGCCTGTGCGCCTAGAGCCCGTGCTCCACAACAAGAGAAGCCACTGCAATGAGAAGCCCGTGCACCGCAACGAAGAGTAGCTCCCGCTCGCCGCAACCAGAGAAAGCCCGTGCACAGCAACAAAGACCCAACACAGACAAAAATAAAAATAAAAAATAAATTAAAAAAAAAAATTTTTAATAAAATAAAAAAACCACCCATTCTCAGCTGATTCACTTCACTGTACAGCAGAAACTAACACAACATTGTAAAGCAATTATACTCCAATGAAAGAAAGAAAGAAAGAAAGAAAGAAAGAAAGAAAGAAAGAAAGAAAAAGCAAGCAAGCAAGCAAAAAAAAAAAATTCAGAAAGAAAAAGCAAGCAAGCAAGCAAAAAAAAAAAATTCTCAGTCAGTATGCCCTAGAGGCAAGTATAAGAAACTTCAAGTCAACTGGATTAAAGTTCTGGCTTTTATACTTAGCTATTTAATGTTGGTAAAATAACAGCCTTCCAGAGCATCTGCTTTCTTACCTATAAAATAGCAGAAAAATATCCCCTACCTAACATACAAGATTTTTTTTTAAGTTCAAATGAAATCATAAATGGGAACATGTTCTTTAATGTGTAAAACACTATATTAAGTGGCTATTTAAGGCAGTTCAAAATATCTGTCCTACTGAAGGAAGGTTAGCAGGATGCCCTCCATAAATGAGGGTCAGTATTATTCAGTCATTCATAAATTCCTTAACAAAATTTATTCTTTGCTTTAAAAACAAATGAACAATATGTGTATAACTACCTACTATATAATTAATTCCTGGAATTACTGGTGGAAGTGTTACTTTCCTGTTACTCTTCTTCTAACCCTGTTTAATTTCTGCTTACATCTCTGAGAAATGTCCAGCTTTAGAGAAAAGCAGTTACTCTGATTAGCTCTATCATTAGTAGTCCCACTGTATTGTTTCCCTAAAGATGTACCAGTAAAACCAAAGAAATTACTAATGAAAACATGCCTCTTTTCCCTTGGTTGTCCCTGGTACAGATAAGTATAAGTAATTCATACCTGTACTTTTAAAAATACATTTTGGACTTCCCTGGTGGCACAGTGGTTGAGAGCCCACCTGCCAATGCAGGGGACACGGGTTCGAACCCTCGTCTGGGAAGATCCCACATGTTGTGGAGCAACTAAGCTGGTGCGCCACAACTGCTAAGCCTGTACTCTAGAGCCCGCAAGCCACAGCTGCTGAACCCATGTGCCACAACTACTGATGCCCGCGCACCTAAACCCCATGCTCCGCAACAAGAGAAGCCACTGCAAGAAGCCCACGCATCACAACCAAGAGTAGCCCCCACTCGCCACAACTAGAGAAAGCCCGCGTGCACCAATGAAGACCCAATGTAGCCAAAAATAAATAAATAAATAATAAATTTATTTAAAAAATAAATTCTTACACCTGACAGTATAGTGCTAATATTTTTTTAAAAGCAGCCTCAATGGATTTTGTTTTCTTTTAAAAGCACTAAATAAAATGTAGGGCTTCCCTGGTGGCGCAGTGGTTGAGAGTCTGCCTGCCAATGCAGGGGACACAGGTTCGTGCCCAGGTCCGGGAAGATCCCACATGCCGCAGAGCGGCTGGGCCCATGAGCCATGGCCGCTGAGCCTGTGCGTCCGGAGCCTGCGCTCCGCAGCGGGAGAGGCCACAACAGTGAGAGGCCCGCGTACCACAAAAAAAAAAAAAAAATGTAATGTATCTCATATAAGCAGTATGAGGATCACAGAAAGTGTGAATGCTTTTCATGAAATTGGTTCTTATCACGCTCCCCTATAGCTATCACTGCATTTACCGGAACCTACTGAATTATTTTTCTCATGCAGTTTTCTTCTTAACTAGACTACAAACTCCCTGAGGAAAAGACAATGCTTTGGAGCAGCTTTGTACCTCTAACACCTAACAATATCTGACACATATTGGTGCTAAATAAAATTTGAACAGAACTGAACTCCTATCAGTACCATGCCCTGGTTTTCTTTTTCTTTTTAATTTATTTATTTTATTTATTTATTTTTAGCTGTGTTGGGTATTCATTGCTGCGTGGGGGCTTTCTCTAGTTGCAGCGAGCAGGGGCTAATCTTTGTTGAGGTGCGAGGGCTTCTCACTGCGGTGGCTTCTCTTGTTGCGGAGCACGGGCTCTAGGCATGCGGGCTTCAGTAGTTGTGGCACGCAGGCTCAGTAGTTGTGGCTCGCGGGCTCTAGAGCTCAGGCTCAGTAGCTGTGGCGCATGGGCTTAGCTGCTCCACAGCATGTGGGATCTTCCCAGACCAGGGCTCGAACCCGTGTCCCCTGCATTGGCAGGCGGATTGTTAACCACTGCGCCACCAGGGAAGCCCGCTCTGGTTTTCTATACTGAGATTTTCTGTGCCCCGGACAAGGTCAGATAAGCTTTGCTGAGTTCCCAAACATATTTGTTCTTGGTAGTTTGAGAGGCTGTAGTGTGGTGTGGTGGTTTCATTAGTAAAACTGAACAGGGGCTTCCCTGGTGGCGCAGTGGTTGAGGGTCCGCCTGCCGATGCAGGGGACACGGGTTCGTGCCCCGGTCCGGGAGGATCCCATATGCCGTGGGGCGGCTGGGCCCGTGGGCCATGGCCGCTGGGCCTGCGCGTCCGGAGCCTGTGCTCCGCAACGGGAGAGGCCACGGCAGTGGGAGGCCCGCATACCGCAAAAAAAAAAAAAAAAAAAAACTGAATGTATCTGATTCATGTAAAATGTACAAGTTGTAAAATAACTATATTTTAGGTGCTATACATTAGATATTGCTCTTGTTTCTAGGGCTAAAACATCTAGGATATGATAGAAACTTATGAAGAGATAATTGGTTTTATAATGGCAAATCTATGGTATGTAAACTGATTTCCCCGTGGAGTTCAGGTTGCAAATACAAGTTAACTTTGTACCCTTTATCCCAGTGTTTCAAGGGATTATATTGTACAAAAAACTTCACTGGTGATTCTGATTAGACATTCAGGTTGTTACTTATTTATCTCTACTACGGAATTCAGTTGCCATAAATTAAATTTAGTTTCATTTATTCCTCCTTAATAATACCCATTTAACTCAGGGAGTACTAGAGGTTTTAGGTTTAATCTTTTTTGTTTCTATTGAGGTATAATTGGCATACATTATATTAGGTTTACTCTTTAACATTAATCCAGTTTGTATTAATATAGGGAAATAGATATTGGAAATCTTATTTTAGAGCTGTAAAGACAGAGAAAGAAGTAAGTGGTTTTCCCCAGTGATCAGTTTGAGTTCACAGTACTGCCAACATTAGGCCCCTTGAGTTCTTGATTCCTATATTTAGGCCAAACTTTTCTGTCTGGACCAGAAACTGACGAGCTCAGAAGAAATTTATGTCATTTAGGGCCTATAATCCACCTTGTGAGGCAAAAAATCTAAATACAATGATTCTTTCTTAAGGAACGTGTTGACCTCAGTAAAACTGCATTTTTTGTTGTTGTGTAGATATAGATTTGGGAAGCTGTTTTTGTATAACTCCAGTCAGCTGTGACTAAGAACACTGAATATTAAGACCTTTATCTTCCTGAAGTTACCATTCATGATAATGTTAGGAAAGTTACATTATTAAATAAATGCTTTAACTTATCCAAGGATACTTCCAAAATATATCATGTTTCCTTCCTACAAATGGGTTGCAGAAGTAAGTTATGATGTGATTTTTGCAACATGAGTGTCTTCACACGAAGGACATGTAAATAATTTTCCAAATAAACTGATAAGGATGAGTGTGGGGAAAGGGTATTAGCAATGCAGTGCTCTTTTAAAAAAATAAATGCATCTCTACTTACTTATCCATGTTCAGTCATGCCATAGCTTTATTTTCTACAAATCAGAGACAGAAGAATGACCAGTTTCTGGGGTAAAAGCTGACTGTTTTAAATGTCAACTTACAATTTAGTTCCAGATTCTCATCTTAGGAGACATATATCCACATTTGCCTAAAATGAATGCAATAATGGTTACAGTATAAACTCCAAATTGAAACACTGTTAATTACTGTTCAACTACATTGGTTAAAATTCATAGATGTTCCTGTTCAATGAACCTAATATATAAAATTGAATCAGATGAAAAGAGATCATTAGTTACATTCTTTCCTTTATAATACACTTTTTCCAAGCCAGGGTTCAAACTCAGACTTCAAAGCTAATGCTCTTAAATAGGTTCTCTATATATAAATACATAAATTCCACAAATATTAAAAATTGAATCATAACACCCTAAACTCCAGGATATCACACAATCATATCCATTCCTCACTCCCTTGGCAAAGGTCATTTGGACAGATACACCATAGCTGTATATACATATACATGTACATATGGTTTACATGTACTTGTGGTATATACATATACCATGCTTTTTGTCTTTTTCTTTTGCCAGTGCCCACCTCCATTTTTATCAAAATTCAGGGCAAAAACAAGCAGGAATCCAAAGCAGAATATAGGTTCAGGTCACAAAGGCTAAGTGTTTTGTGTTTACCAGCAGTTAAAAACAAAGAAATGTTAAGAACACTGGCAATAAACTGAATATCTAATATTTAACTCACAGCAAGTTGGGGGATTTATTTACAGAGAATCACAGAATTTCCATGTGAGAAGGAACCTTAGAGTTCAGACAATGGGGTCCAGAAAGGCAATCTACCCGAGGTCACATAGATACACACGTGTATGTAAAATACATACACGTGTACTTCATAGTTCAGAAGTTACTTCCCCCTGTAAAATCCTAAAGACATCATCTTAACGTTTTCATTTTCTTTTTTTCTTTTTCTTTTTTTTTTTTTGCGGTACGCAGGCCTCTCACTGTTGTGGCCTCTCCCGTTGCAGAGCACAGGCTCCAGACGCGCAGGCTCAGCGGCCATGGCTCACGGGCCCAGCCGCTCCGCGGCATGTGGGATCTTCCCGGACCGGGGCACGAACCCGTGTCCCCTGCATCGGCAGGTGGACTCTCAACCACTGCGCCACCAGGGAAGCCCTTCTTTCTTTTTAAATTAATTGATTTATTTTATTTTTTGTCTGCATTGCATCTTTGTTGCTGCACGCGGGCTTTCCCTACTCGCAGTGAGCAGGGCTACCTTTTTTTTTTTTTTTTAATTTATTTATTTATTTATTTATGTCTGTGTTGGGTCTTCGCTTCTGTGTGAGGGCTTTCTCTAGTTGTGGCAAGCGGGGGCCACTCTTCATCGCGGTGCGCGGGCCTCTGGGATCCTCCCAGACCAGGGCTCGAACCCGTGTCCCCTGCATTGGCACGCAGATTCTCAACCACTGCGCCACCAGGGAAGCCCCAGGGCTACTCTTCATTGCGGTGTGCGGGCTACTCATTGTGGTGGCTTCTGTTGTTGTGGAGCACAGGCTCCAGGCGTGTGGACTTCAGTAGTTGTGGCACGTGGGCTCAGTAGTTGTGGCTCACGGGCTCTAGAGCACAGGCTCAGTAGTTGTGGCACACGGGTTTAGATGCTCTGCGGCATATGGGATCTTCCAAGACCAGGGCTCGAACCCGTGTCCCCTGCATTGGCAGGAGGATTCTTAAGAACTGCGCCACCAGGGAAGTCGCATCTTAATGTTTCTATCCTCTCCTTACTGAAATTAATTTCAAAATTAGAACATTAAAGTACATAGATGATCTGGTTCAAAAAATAAGATGACAGGGCTTCCCTAGTGGCGCAGTGGTTGAGAATCCGCCTGCCGATGGAGGGACACGGGTTCGTGCCCCAGTCCGGGAAGATCCCACATGCAGCAGAGCGGCTGGGTCCGTGAGTCATGGCCGCTGAGCCTGCACATCCGGAGCCTGTGCTCCGCAACGGAGAGGCCACAGCAGTGAGAGGTCTGCGTACCGCAAAAAAAAAAAAAAAAAAGAAAAAATGACAAAAAAATGGATAACATATTCTAACAGAGAACTCTGGAAAACCTTGCAGCTAACATTTATAGTTAACATTAAATTGTTAATTTTCTTTTTTTTTAACATCTTTATTGGAGTATTATTGCTTTACATTGTTACGTTAGTTTCTGCTTTATAACAAAGTGAATCAGCTATACGTATACATATATCCCCATATCCCCTCCCTCTTGCGTCTCCCTCCCATGCTCCCTATCCCACCCCTCTAGGTGGTCACAAAGCACCGAGCAGGTCCCCCTGTGCTATGCAGCTGCTTCCTACTAGCTATCTGTTTTACATTTGGTAGTGTATACATGTTAATGCCATTCTCTCACTTCGTCCCAGCTTACCCTTCCCCCTCCCTGTGTCCTCAAGTCCATTCTCTATGTCTGCATCTTTATTCCTGTCCTGCCCCTAGGTTCTTCAGAAACATTTTTTTTTAACTGTTAATTTTCAAGGAACTGCAAATCCCTTCTCTTTTTTTTTCCTTCACCCCACCCACCTCGAAAAAGGAAAAAGGAAAACAAAGAACAAAACAAATCTGGCTCTTCGCTGGTAACTGCAATTCAGGATACAGGCAGTTGGCGATGACCTTTCCAGGGCCTAAACTGTCAACCAAGGATGACAGAAGCATAAAAGAAGAGGTACTCTACATTTAAAAACCTGCCCTAATCTAGAAATTTTACTGCTTTCTTTTTGCCTGTCCCTCCTGCCACATAAATACCTTCATTCTGCATATAGTAAAAAAAAAAGCACTCAGAATAGCTATACCTATGGCATATTCTTATTATCGCAAATTATAAGTAAAACTGAGAATGCTTTTCCATTTTTTACTTTTAAATGATCGTGAAGAGTTAGTATATGCACCCCTTGTTGTTCTAACCCATTCTGAAAGTACAACTCTTTTCATGTCAGCAAAGATCTCCCGCTTTCTCAGTCCCCGAGATATCTATTTATCCTTGGTGGGAAAAAAAACAAAGAAACCCTTGGCTACAAATTCTAAGGTAGGGAATAAACCACAGTCTGACTCTGAATTCTTGAGTTTTTTCTGTGCATGTACCCATAATTATTCACCCTTGTTAAAATATAATTAATTTATAACTCTTTTTAAGTCATGTAGGAAATATTACATGAAAATAAAGTAGCAGAATAAATCGAAAAATAAATAATCGTGAAATTATATCTGCCTGCATCCTTCCGTTAATCAGAAAGTTACACTCACCAACAAATATCACAATAGCTTTTACATTTGATTATATAAAACTGTGCAGGCATTCGATATATTGCCAACCTTCACTTCCTTGTTATTAGATATGATTTCTATCTTAGCACCAAAGTAATGCATAAGATCAATTTACTATTTACTTTCAGTGTTCTATTTCCCTTTTTTTACTTTTTACTAGAAATTCCTGGGATCAAGGACAAAAATGACAGAAGACATTGCCAATATATGTTTCATAACTGACTAAATCCTTGTCTACCATGTTTTAATAGGTGACTTTTACCTCAGAGCAACTTAGAAGACAGCAAAATGGATTAAATTACTTACATTTCCACCTGATTACAACTGTCAGATATGAGGCTTATTAAAGCCAACAGAATATCATAAAATCAAATTGGAGGAAATATGATTCGGGAATAAATAGGTTACTTACCTATAGCTTTAAATCACATGCCTGCTAAATCGTTACTTGATATGTGCTGAAAATAACTAGCCAGCAAAGCCATTCTTTTAACAGAAGTAATCTTCAAAAGCTAAGGCAAATCTGTTTTGGATTTATTACATTTGGATACATACCTTTCTTTTTAAAGTTATATAATAAAGCAACATGAATCAAGCATAAATACTACTGCATAGTTCAATAATACCACCTACTGTAGTTGCTATTAAGTTAAAATCTTTTATCAAATGGGTTCAACTGCATTAAGACATAAAACTATAAAACCACAGGTGGATGCCTTCATTTTTCTGAGGCAATTTTTGGGTGGGGGTCTGATCTAAGAATTCACTAAGTCTGGGTTATTAAATAGGAAAACAGTGTAAAGACAACTATGCACAAGCAGCTAAATTTGGTCAGTTTAAGGGCATTCTTTCTTCTTCCTCCCTCCCTTCGATTTTCCTGGTGTAACAGAATATTTTATTTTAGACATCTAAAAATACCCTTGCAAGACTACAGTATTAGTTAGATTACTGAAATTTTTAATTTAGTTCCAATCTGTCACCAGTTGGGAAACAGTAATCTAAGGGCTAGGAATAACAAAAGTACTCATTAATTTAGAAGAAAAATGAGACCAAAATTTGAAAAGAGGCAACTCTGGGGATGAAGATAGAAGGATTTTTTAAAATTAAGATGAAAAAACAACACCAATACTAACAGTTAAAACTGACAAAAGGCCTAGAACATGAAGACATGAGTTTAAAAGTGTGGATGCTTCTAACAGAAATACTGCTTTAATGAATGAAAATCTTCATTGTAGAGACAGATTACGCCGGAGCTTCCCTGGTGGCACAGTGGTTGAGAATCCTCCTGCCAATGCAGGGTACACGGGTTTGAGCCCTGGTCCAGGAAAATCCCACATGCCGCGGAGCAACTAAGCCCGTGCGCCACAACTACTGAGCCTGTGCTCTAGAGCCCATGAGCCACAACTACTGAGACTACGTGCCACAACTACTGAAGCCCGCATGCCTAGAGCCCGTGCTCCGCAACAAGAGAAGCCACCGCAGTGAGAAGCCCTCGCACCTCAACAAAGAGCAGCCCCCACTCGCCGCAACTAGAGAAAGCCCGTGCGCAGGAGCGAAGACCCAGCACAGCCAAAAATGAATAAATAAGATAAATAAATTTATTTTTTAAAAAAGAAAGAGATTACATCTTACAACGTAGGATTAAATATCAACAATACATCTTGTGAAGTTTTGCCAAGTTAAAAAAATTTAATGACTTAATGGAAAGCATAATTTTCAATACATAACTGTTTATCTTATGTATACGGTAGCAAGATACAAACATATGTTTATTTTAAATAATGAATGACTACAATATAAGTACATGGTACAGTGTACTGTGCTTCAAAAGGACCCATGATTATACAAATAAAGAAATATCAGTAACACTATTCAAAAAAGGACAGATTGTCTGAATGGGCCTAAAAAGCCCAGACTTTTAATTTGGATTTTCTAGAGTAATGTTAGATAATTGCTTTCAAACCAATCTCTAAAGCATTAAAAACAAAATTCCTTAGTTTTACTAGCACTCTTTCCCATTGCAAGGCCTTTCAAATAGAGTGACACAAATGACAGCAGCCCCCGCTCGCCGCAACTAGAGAAAGCCCGTGCGCAGGAGCGAAGACCCAGCACAGCCAAAAATGAATAAATAAGATAAATAAATTTATTTTTTAAAAAAGAAAGAGATTACATCTTACAACGTAGGATTAAATATCAACAATACATCTTGTGAAGTTTTGCCAAGTTAAAAAAATTTAATGACTTAATGGAAAGCATAATTTTCAATACATAACTGTTTATCTTATGTATACGGTAGCAAGATACAAACATATGTTTATTTTAAATAATGAATGACTACAATATAAGTACATGGTACAGTGTACTGTGCTTCAAAAGGACCCATGATTATACAAATAAAGAAATATCAGTAACACTATTCAAAAAAGGACAGATTGTCTGAATGGGCCTAAAAAGCCCAGACTTTTAATTTGGATTTTCTAGAGTAATGTTAGATAATTGCTTTCAAACCAATCTCTAAAGCATTAAAAACAAAATTCCTTAGTTTTACTAGCACTCTTTCCCATTGCAAGGCCTTTCAAATAGAGTGACACAAATGACTCTCACCCACTGGAAAATATATGTAACATTTTCCACATGCACCAACTTGGAAAATATGGTTATTTACTCTGCAGAATGTTCTTTAGGTTAGAAGATGAAACCTTAATGGAGAAAAAGGGTCATTACTGCAGTCTTAACTGTACTGTGTGACTGAGCCTACAAACTTTAACAAAATACTGGAGTGGCTATTTCAGAAGAAAGGACCAAGGTCGGCTTTTATTAAAAAATTACAGATTCATAGGATCTGGAACAAAAGGAACCTTAATAATTGATTCTAACTCCTTTTTCTTACAGAAGAGGTAAATGACCAAACCAGAGAAGTGAAAAGAGATGACCAAAGCTACAGTTAGTTGGTGACAAAAATCAAGGTTATCTAATATCCAGTTCTCTTAACTCCCAGCGCAGTATTTTCTTTCTGCCACAAAACAGTTTATGATTTTTCTTATTTTGGACAAATTGAAGCAATAAAATGAAGCAGGTAAAGAAATATTACAACCTAATCGTACAAACTGTAGTATTATAGATTTATCAGAGAGGCAGTGAGGTATAATGAAAAACAATGAACAGCGATTCAAAATACCCAAATTGGAACTCATCACTTCCTAGCTATGTGAGTCTTAACATCTCCAGGCACTGGTTAAACTGTAAAATGGTATGTGAATGTCAGTGAATGTTACCACTATAACTTTTTTTTTTAAGTTATACTTTTTAATAAACCCAAATAAGAATTTTTTCCTCCAATAGTACTACATTCTTATAATGGAGCTACTAAGAGTATGACAAGTGGAGAGTCTTAACTGAAGAAAATCTAAACTTGGATTCAAGGGCTAGCTTAGATATTTACACGTGTGTCATTAATTTCACTATGTTAAGATAGCATTGGCTACAGCACTTAAAATGAAGGATAGCTGTATTCTCTCGACAGCAAAAGCAAAATAAAATATACTGGATGAAGAACTTTAGGAAAGCTCTTTTCCACACATTTTATGGGCTTTTATGCTATGTTATGCTAAAAACAGAGCAGAATGATAGAGTGGAGTAAAAAAAAATGCAGATTGGAATCTTGGCTCCCAAAAGTACTAGCTGTGCAACTTGAACACTTCTCGGGCCCTGGCTTTCCTCAAAAGAGAATTGTGAGAATTAGAAGTAACCAAGGTAAAACATCTAGTTCAGTGCAACTGGCATACAGGACATATTTAATAATCATTATTAAATTTGAAATTTAAAATTAATCATTATTAATTTAAAATTTAAATTTTAATATCAAAATTTGCCACAAAACAAAGTATACTGCAAGTAATATAAAAGTATTTGAATGAATTTCAATTAAAAGACTAAAACAATTCAGTACGCATTATGTTAACTTTATAAGGGTTATTATAGTACAGATTTAATGCCAAAGTGATACAGCAAAGAACAACAATAATTTTCACACCTCCATATCTTTTTTAAACTCTTTTATCCAACAGTCATCTACTTGGCTATTCTACAAGATACTACATAGCTGCCTAACAGGTACTCTTCTCCCTTGATTTTAACTTAAAAAATTTTTTTTCTACAGCTCTACCCCTGAGTGTGAGATTTAAAGTGTGTGGCCTTCACTTACAACATCCAAAAGCATAATACACAGAATATTCCCTAAAAAAGATTTTAAAGAATTAAATTAAAAACGATAAGCTTTAGCTATCTTCTGCCCAGAAAAAAAATGTGGCCAAGAAAACAATCTTTCACTTTTTGTATTAACCATAACAAATTTGAAATTAGTTGTTATATATTTGCTATAGAAATTTCCTGCACTCACAAAAATTTTCAGAGCTATCTGCTTACAATCATAAAATTATCAGTCCTTTAAAAACCTGTGATTTTTGAGAATTAAAAAAATAATCTGATGTAAATATTTTAGATATGAAAAGCCTGCTTTATCTTATCTACATCTTTTATCCATTGAAAGCAAATATTTAAAATGTTTTCAACGAATTAGCAAGGTTTATTACTTCATGAGAGACCAAATAGTTTATTGCTTTATTACCTTTAAATTAGGTCATTAAGGGGTAAATGACTTTAAGAAACATCAGACAATGAAACTCATTAAAACATATCATTTCCAGTCCCTTCTCATTTGTATTTCAGCATGAACACTTCACTTCATAATAAGAGTAGCTTTTTGTTTACAAATAAACACTGTAGAAGAAGTAGTTTTCCCTCCCTTTTTATCTTAGACATGTTCAGAAAACTTTAGTTGCCAGTTAACATACCAATCAAGGTAAACAGACATGCTTGCAGGACTTCCCAGGTAGCGCAGTAGTTAAGAACCCGCCTGCCAATTCAGGGGACACGGGTTCAAGCCCTGGTCCAGGAAAATCCCACATGCCGCGGAGCAACTAAGCCCGTGCGCCAAAACTAGCCCGTGTGCCGCAACTACTGAAGCCCACGCGCCTAGACCCCGTGCTCTGCAACAAGACAAGAAACCACAATGAGAAGCCTGCGCACCACTATGAAGAGTAGCCCCCGCTCACCACAACTAGAGAAAGCCAGCGCGCAGCAACTAAGACCCAACGCAGGCAAAAATAAAAATAAATAAAAAATAAATAAATTTATTTTAAAAACCCAGACAAGCTCAAGAAAGCAATACATTTTCTGGGGCCTCCCTGGTGGCGCAGTGGTTGAGAGTCCGCCTGCCGATGCAGGGGACACGGGTTCGTGGCCCGGTCCGGGAAGACCCCACATGCCGCGGAGCGGCTGGGCCCGTGAGCCACGGCCGCTGAGCCTGTGCGTCCAGAGCCTGTGCTCCGCAACGCGAGAGGCCACAACAGTGAGAGGCCCGCGTACCACAGAAAAAAAAAAAAGAGAAAGCAATACATTTTCTTATTATTTTAGTACCACCAGTACAGATAAACTACAAATTAAAATATAAAATAATTACAAAAACAGGATATAGCAATGCAATTTTAAAGCACAAAGAACTCTTTCCAACAATTACTCACACAACCTAAAAGTGAATAGCAAAATGATAAAGAGCTGACTGTAATGGCAAAAGGCCATCCTCCACTCAATTCTTCAGTATTTGGGTTTCCCTTTGAAGATTTCTGCCAACTGCTAAATATCTATTCAGTAATTTTAATGACAGTCTGGACTTTTACAGTAGTACTGAATAGGAATCCATCATAAATTAAGTTTACTGGGTCTCTCTACACTAGGGCAACATAAAGTTCTATTAAACACCAAAACATATCTACTATAATAATTTCTTCCCATGATTAAGTTAAATATGAAAACTCTAAGGAGACCAATTCCTTGATTTTTCTCCACTCCTGTCCTGCAACAGTAACACTGTAGCTCTGCAGTTAAACTCTCCCCAACACTCCCTGTCTTGATCTTTATGGGTAAATTAAAATATTTTTCCCATAAGCATAAAAAGAAATCAAGGAATAGACTAAACTGAAGACCTTAGGTAACAATTTCATCCTCTGCAACTAGTTGGCAAGCTTCCTGAAACTTCTGTCTCACCGTCTTACAATTTCATCCTTCAAATGGAAATGAACAAAAACACCAAGTGAGATGTACACTGAGCTGTGAGTGATCCCAGGTCAGCCTGATTCTCGGCCAAAAAAGGCCAGGCAACATTTACTCTTCTTGCTGTAGTTTCTTTCTCTTTCTTATCCCCTCAAAAAACCTTCCCGTATATTACTATACTACTGTAATTCACCTGTAGCTACGATACTTCACTTCCCAAAGGAACCACTTCCTGACACCGACTACTCTCTAAAGACGCTTTCGGATGTTTTATTTCCTCACCCATTCCTTAATTCCATTACTATAAACCTCTCTCGCCAGAGGTGGAGTTCTTAGAGACAAAGAGACTTGAATGGATTTTAAGCCTCTCAGACGTTCGTCCCAATCTCAAAGCCTGTACACGTCTAAGAGCTCCCAGAAACAATGAGCTACAAAAGTACAGACTAAACGGGAAAGAAGAGGAAGTATCAGAACAATACCCAAAGCAAACAGCACCGAAAACTGGTCGTCTCTATCATCTCAGTCTACCCCCCCCCACTTCCCTAGTTTAACCAAGGTCTCGCAAACTCGGAGAAAAGCCCCCTGGCCCATAATTTCCCCCCTCGCTTCACGAAGAAAGTGGCAGAAAGAAAAGCTAGCTCCCTCCTGTCGATCGGAGCTGTGATGCTTTTTCTGCCGGGTGAAGGGAGGCAAGCCAAGGGTTGTGTAAAGAATGGAAAGCTGAGTGATACTGGGGGGAGGGGGAATTAGGGCGCCAGAGCTAATCCCCCGCCGGGGCCCCGCTGGTGGAAGAGGCAGGAGGCGACCGGTCGGGAGGAAGAGGGAAGCCGGGCTGCACTGGGCTTTCGGGTCGCGAGAAGGGGGAGAGAAGTCTGGCAGTCCTAGAGGCCGGGAGGTGACGGCGCCAGACAAGGGAGGAGGTTCGGTGCGGAGCGAATTTTTCAGGGCACGAAAGAGGGAATCGCCTTCCTCCCGCCACCCTAGCCCCCTCCAAGCGCACACCTCAAACCTGCTCTTGGTCACTCCGTTCACGTCCCTCCTCATGGGGCCGGCGGGTGCGGCCGGGGCCGGGCGCTGCGGCGTGCGGAGTGCAAAGACTGGGGGCCCTGGGCAGGCCCGGGAGTTCCGGCACCGAGAGGAGGCAGAGGTGCTGCGGATAGGGGCCGTCGGCGGGGAGGAGAGACCTCTCGACTCCGGTAGGGCCTCCTCCACCTCCCGCGGTGGTGGCGACGGCTGCTCCTCGCCAGCTCTTCTCTCTCCTCAGCCTCAACTTCAACCCAAAACAAAAACACTCCCCACCTACCAGCAACGCCGCTCCTCATTGGGCAGAGCCGACCAGGCCTCGGAACTGCGTGGGGAGGGGGAGGAGGAGGAGGAGCGCGCGGCAGCGGCGGCGGCGGCGCAGGACCACCCCTCCCCCATCCCCGGGCGCAGCCGGCGACCATCAGCCCGGGAGCAGCCTGAGCGCGGCGGCGGCGGCACGAGCCTGCTCTCGCCTCCAAGGCAGGAAAGCCCACCGCGAGAAGGAGAGGCAGGGAAGTGCCTATGTGTCTGTGTGTATTTATGTACGGGAGGGGCTGTGGGGCGGATGCGAGTGCGCGCGTGCTCGCCGACCGGTGAGAGAGAAGAAAGCAGGACAACTGCACACAGCACCCAAGCCCCCTCTCCTCTCCTCCGCGGGCAAACAACACGCACCAACTCACCAAGCACTTGAGCCGTCTTGTCCTCCCAGCCCCCTAAGTCTTGTCGCTTCCCCGGTAGCCTGTGCTGGCACACATGTCCTTCCCAGCCACCCAACTCCCTTCCCCTATCACTCACTGTCGCCTTGAACCCAAAGTGCAGCAGGCGGTCCCTGCTCGGAGCCATTTTCCTCGTCTCTGGTTGTCTCTAGATTGGGGCAGTGCTGCTGCCGCCGCCGTTGCCGCCGCCTCCCCCGCCCCCGTGGATTGCATTACCGGGTGTTGCAGGGAGGCTTGGGGGGCCGCTGCGGAGCGTGGATCTTCCTGTGCATGGATCAGGAGGACAGGGGGACAATTGTGCTGCCCTCTGCTCCGGGGACGTGCGGCAAGGCCGCACCTCCACCTCGTGCCTTGGGGTCAGGGGGTGCAGTGCAGGAACTGGGCGACCATTCCTTTAGCTGGGGGAGGGGCGCGCTTTGGTGGAGGTGGGGGCGGGTGAGGCAGAAAGGCCTTGGCTTCACCCGCTCCGCCGCCCGACCGCCGCTGGCACCCAATGGGCTCTAGTGCCTACCCGCCCTCCAATCAGGGCTCTGGTTGGTGAGAACCTGATCCTGACGCCACTTTGGCGGGAGAAACAAGCGTGTCTGAAGGAGCAGGCGGGGGCGCTTTTCCAGCCGTAACATTCATTATGACTCTTTCTATAGAAGCTAGATTGTGTCATATTATACTTTAGCAACCCCAGCCCTCAAGGTCTCAAAACTTATGATCTAATTTCTATGAATTAACGAATAAGAGTTTACCCTTAGAGCGACAAACTACAGAATTATATCCCAAAGATAAAATATTAGAAAGATAAAATACCATAAATTCTAGCAGTCCTGGCTGGACCACTTCTAATTATATTACAAAGTAGATGAGTTTGTCTTCATACCTCTTTTCACTTGCACATTCAGTGACTGGATTATTAGGAATGTCTGATTAAGAGATGAGCTTATTTAAGAGCAACTAGTGCTGGAGATCTTTTAAAATAGGCGTATTTTAGCTGGAAGGCTTATTAACCAACTCTTCAAGAACTTTTAAAAATTAACTATTTTATCCTAGAAAGGGCTTCCTAAGCAAGGAACCCAGCTTCAGAAACTCATTCTCAGGCCCACAAAGCCAGGTCTAGATGTTACAGCCTCCTCCTGTCCCAGATACTTTTACCGTTATTGCTTCACTTCAGTCAAATAAGAACAGCCTTTTGGTTGCATCTCATCTAAGAGCAGTTTTCTCCCAGCAAGCACTACTGATGAATTTAGTGACGAAGGCCTGCAAAAGTTAGTAAAACTGGCTTGAGCAGATAAATCAGATGAAAACTTTCACGGGTCTGTCTCCCTAATTTCAATTATACTTTCCAGTTAAATTCAAATAATACTCAGGAAAGACTTTTACTTTGTTAAAATTTTTTGACTGGACTTTTAAAAAGCTGAATAAACAAAAATTATTCAAAGGTTAAAAATTTATTACACATAGGCATGTTGCTTTTTATCAAAGAAATTTATTTGCATGTAAATAAACACGTTTTTGTAATGTTTGGGGAAAAAAAATCCCACAGATTTTTGTCTACTTTCAAAAAAATGAAAAACCCCAAAGTATTTACAGAACGGCCATATGCACAGAAAATCAAATTTGAAAAGATTTTAGAAAAGACCCTCCCATCTGCTCCTGATGTACATTTTTGAAACAAAATTTAAAGCTCAGCTTTTGCAACTGAGCATGTTTCCCAACCTAGCTTCTAATATGTTAAGTACTTCCTACCCCTCAAAAAACTAACTCAAGGGTAGAAATCAGAGGGGAGGGAGATTGGGCGGGGGGGGGGGGGAAAGGTAAAAGAAAATGAGATTGCTTAGGGATTGTGAATAATGAGCTTCCTATACTGGCATCTGCTTTAAGTGACTCAGCTGGATACTATGACTCACTGGCTCCCTGGAAGGTTTCTTTTAAGAATTCATAATAGTGCTGCCCTAAATTTTCAGACCTAGGTCTTAAGGAAAATCCTTCCAAGAGCCACCCACCTCAAGCCTAGTTTTGGCAATTATATCCTGCTTCATTCGCACCGCCCTCCCCCCCAAATACTTGTTTTAAAAGAAATTGATTTTTGAACCTGGAATCTTCATGTACATCAGAGCAGGTTTTGACCAAGAACCCCTAACATGAAGCCAAAAGACAGAAGAGGAATCAGGTCAAACTAAGAATACATAAAGACTCCAGCAGCAGAAGATAGGTAGAAGTTGACTTCATGTCCTTGCCGTCTTTTGAAACAGGAGAATGAGTACACCTAGACAGGAGGGAGGTGTCCCAGGCTTGGTTTATTCTGCCTCTTCTCCTCCACCCTGTGGAGAAATGCAGTGCTCCCTGGTTCTCAGGCAGGGTGAAGCAGTTTAGCCCCGGCTCCCTGTTAAGCAAGTTCAGATGCTGGGTCAGTGTGTGGGGTGTGCCCATCGACAAGTCAGGGGCTTATCCTTCATCCAGATCCTAACTCGGGATTCTTTGATCTGGGATGAAGACAGAAAGAGAGAAAAAGCTTCCCAGTTTACTCATTTTGGTATTTGTTGGCTCTGCTTGGGGGAGCTGAGCCCCTGATACTATGCAGTACATTCCCCATAAGATTTTCCCCACCCAGACAAACTTTAAAACCTTTTTTTTTTTTTTTTTTTCCTGCAGAAACCAATGGGATAGGATTCAAAACTAGGTGAGAAATCCAACCTGGTTGTATGTCTGAGAGGCTGCTACTGTATCAGCATCACAAGATAAAGCACTCTGGTATCACCTTGCCCATGTCCTCCTTAGTGTCACCCAAGACATTTGACTCTGATACGGTAACCGATAACTTTTCTTGCTCCACTTTGCAATGTTTCGTTTCCTACTTCTTATTACCTTGGGACACAAAAGTGGCAGAGTTGTTGTGAGCTGATGACCAGAAAAGGGAGAACACTAAAGGAAATCAGAGACAGTCAGGAAAGAAAGCCAAAGCTGATTTTCCAACTCTATGCTAACTCCAACCTGCAGAAAGGGATGAATATAGAAATCTTCAATATCTGATGAAGTCACTCCATTTATCACACACACATACATACATACATACACACACACAAATGAATCACCTGGCTTTTTTTTTTTTTTTTTTTTTTAATCCAGAAGAGTTGTGCTGGGGATCATGCCCCATCCTGCTGACACAGAACCTGAATGGAATCATCACACACACATACATACATACATACACACACACACACACACACACAAATGAATCACCTGGCTTTTTTTTTTTTTTTTTTTTTAATCCAGAAGAGTTGTGCTGGGGATCATGCCCCATCCTGCTGACACAGAACCTGAATGGAATCATCAGGAATGGCACAGTGCAGGTGTCAAAATCAAAGTAAGGCCGCAGAATTTTGAGAGGACCCTCCAAATACTGAGAACTTGTGTTGCACTCAAATGGTCTCCTGGATTTCTATATTTATGAGAAGGGCTTCTTATTGATGTCCCCCAGAATCCAGACTCAGACCTGTTTCTCCAAAAAGGTCCAATTGTGTTGCTACATAGTAGCAAGGGTTTATCTTCATACCCACCTAGCATTCCAGGCCCCCATTACTTCAAGTGAGCTTGAAACTGTTTTAAGTGAACTATGGCTGCAAATTTTTTTACTGTTTTATCTAAGGGAGCATACAATGGAATAATTAAAGTCTGGACTCCTTATCCTTGTGATGAAGGGAAACAAGGAGCCCAGCTCTCAGGAATGGCATCAGTTCTCCTACAAACAAAATGCTGGGATGTGGACTTTTGGCACATTGTAGAAATAGGAGAACTATTAATTCTGTACTGGTTTTCATGCCACTGGATCAAGGAGGCTGTCCCACTTTTAAACCTCACTGCATCTGAAAACACGTTTACATCCCAAAAAGCCAGCCCAGCTTTCTTTAAAGGAAAAAGAAACTGTAAATCAATACCTCCACAGAAAGATAACTCTTAATATTCCTATGATGTCTGAACCCTATGAAAAACCTCCTAAAACAAAAATACCATTTTGGTTTTCTACTTAACTCCAAAGGTGGACTCCGACTAATCTGCTTCAGCTTGATACTGCAGTACCAGCACAAGCTACAAGCTCCCTACCACCAAATAAGCCTCGTTCTTCCACCTCCCATCATTTTGAACCCTGAACCTCATAGAATTAGAAAAAAAACACTGTATAAAAGCAAACAGATAAAGGATTGAAATATTACAAATAAATAGCTAAAATCATCTTCCCTCCCCAATCACTCCTAAGAAACAGAAACCAAACATTACTTAAGTGTCCAAAATGACCAAAGTCCTTCATTTGCCCACGCCTCAAATGGACAACTACCCAAACAAAGGTGAACAACCTTCATGCAAATGCATCAAGGAATGTATTGCTTTTTCATTTTCTGCCCAGCCCTTCAAATACATGCACTAAAATGTGTTTAAAACATGGCCTAAAAATGGAAAAAGGGAGAAAAAATATATATGAATATTTCCCACAAAACTGTTTCCCACCCTTCCCTCTCCCTAAGCCCTTCCCACCCCCTCCCTTTCATAAGCAAGTATTTTAACTTTTTTTTTTTTCTGGCAAAGGAACAAGTGATTCGTGGTAACCAGAATCAAACCCTATGGTCTCTTTAGTAGGGTCTGGCTACGCCTTTCTAAACTCACCCCACTTGGTGTCAAAGCCATGCCATTTAAGATTCTTAAAACACAAAATCAGACCTGTCTCACTCCTTAGGTGATCTGCCTATACACTTAGTTTTTCTCTGGCCATGGTTTTTGCTTTAAAATGTAAGGTTCCTAGTTGCCAATCAGGGCCACATCCATAAGATCATCATCTTCCTCCCCAATCATAAAGTCAGGGCTAAGCCTTGAGGGCCTGTCTGTAGATAAGATTGTGTTACTTGTCATAGACAAGGACTGGTCTGAAGAGATGGGTGATTTAGACCAACTCTCTGGCTTGATGCTATGAGATTTTTTCTTGTCTCGGTCTTTGTCCCGGTCCCGGTCCCTATCTTTGTCTTTTACTTTCTTCTTTTCTTTTTTGTGCTTCTTATGCTTCTCTGTGCTGTACTCTGGAAGAGGTCGGATGCCATCATCTGAGCTGGGACTGTTCTGATAAGACTTCTCTGCTATGGAGGAGCCTGACTCACTCTCACTGTCCAGATTCTGGGGGGTATATGCTGGTGACTTACTATGACTGGGAGAGCCACGCTCATGCTTTGGAGTGGAACCACTGATGAGTGGAGAGCCATAGTTTTTGGAAGAGGCCATCTGAGGCCTCAGCCCTTCTCCACTACTTTCCCCAGGTTTCTGCAAAGTCACTTTGGCTTTAATGCTGGGGGATCCCCCATCATGCTTGCTGATGATAATTTTTGCCACACCCGTGCTCCCCACATTTTTGGACTCTGAGGTCTTCTTAGATGAATCCACCGAGCCCCCCAGGGTGGAAACCTTTGATTTGTCTTTATCACTTTTCTCACGTTTGCCCTGGAACTCTCCTCCTGACATGTTATGTTTGGAGGACACAGGATGGCTAGAAGAATTTGTGCTCACCCCCACCTGGCCGTCCATTGGGTCTTCACCCCCAGGGCCACTGGTGACAACCCCATGCTTCAGTTTATCTATGACAGCTGTTAAGGACGGCTTCTTATTTCTGCTGGGAGATTTCCCTTTGGAACTCCCATGCTGGTTCTGAGAGGATGACATGGAAGAGCCACTTGAGGAAAAGGAAGAGGAAGATGCTGTACAAGAGTTAGATGATGGGGGAGTTTTCTGAGACAATGAGCCTGAAGATCCTAACCCTGAAGATGACTTCATGCCAGTGCTTGAACTAGTTCCAGACATGTGAGAACCACCAGAACCTGAACTGATGGGAGACTTGGCTTTAGAGGATGGGGGAGTCCCAGGAACAGGCTTCATTGGAGAGGCAAGCTTATCAGAGCCTCCAGGTGGCCTTGAATGGGAAGGGGATATGTTTGGTTTACTCAAAGAAGGATTCATAAGTGATGATGGCTTCCCTTGAGGTTTCATCTTGGTGCTGCTGGAGCCACTGCTCAGTCCATGCTTGGTAATAGGAGAGGAGCCAGGCTTCCCCCCAGACTGGGATGAATTTTTGGACTGGCTAGATCCCGAAGACCCCTGGCTAGAATATATATTGCTACTTAACTTGGAACTTGATGAACCTTCTGATTTACTGCTTTTCATCTTGCCTGAGTTGGAAGCAGAAGATGAGGAAGAATGGCTATGGTGGCTTTTACTTCCTGAGGAAGACACAGAACCACTGCTGGTATACTGACTGTGAGAGGAGGGCTTGCCCACCATCACGGTTCCCTTAGGAATCTGAATAGTGATTTTGGGAATGGGTGGTGTGGCAACACCTGGGGGAGTCTGAGATCTTCCTGAACTGCCTGGAGATTTGGATCCACCTGTACTAGTAGGTGGGGTGAAAGGTCGGTTAGAAGAACTGTGAGATGGAGACTTTCCCTCAGTGTCTGCCTTCTTCCGTTTTGGAGGCTTATCTTTGCTTTTGCCATCATTAGAAGGGGTTCGACTGCGCTTCCCTGGTTTGCTGTCTAATCCTGGCCCTGATAGACTACTGTTACTGGTGCCATTGCCTTCCTTTACTCTCTTTTGAGTCTTTTCTTTCCCTAAGTCCCCAGTGGTCAATAAAGGACTCTGGCTACCACTGTGATGCTCCATAAGATCTGTAGGACCCAAAGCCTTACCAGCCACTGCTATTATACTGAAATCAACTGTGTCAGCTTGGCTATTGCCTTTAAACTTAGTCTCCCCATTATCACCTCCAAGCATTGGCACCCCCAAAGTATTTAGTGCCTGAGATGTGAATCCTTTGAAATCATCATTATCTCCACTTTGGCTGCTTTCATCAAAATATTCTTCTCCAAAACCACTTTGGCTCTGGCTGTTCAACAAATCAGGATTGAAATCTACTCCATCAGGAAAAAAATGATTGGTAGGAGAGTCACTACTGGGGCTTCCAGCAGCATCTGCAATAAGGTCAGCTGGATCAGTGTATGGATTTTCATTATTATTGGCTTGAAAGACATCAGGGTCAAAGAGGGCACTCTGAGAATGCCCAGAGCTTGAAGAATCTCGAACAGGGGTGCCAATGGGTGGACAATCGTCACTAGTGCTGGGAAGCTTAGAAGCTTCTTCTGCAATGTCTGAAAGGATATCAGTTACATCCGGGCCAATGCTGTCTGAACTGGATAGTCGGACCATCCTTTGAATACTGGATTGGGGATGAGGTACTGGTTGTGGGTAAGTTGTTGGGGGAGTGCTACACTGGCTTGGAGCTGGAGTGATGTGTGGCGTATCCAGTGTGTCAGCTGTCATGTTGACATCAAAGATAGGGTTCTGTGAGTCAACATCCATTGAAAATAGCTCCCTCTGAAAGTCATCTTCAGTCTGGTGCTTGGGTTTGTCAGGTGGTAATCTTGATGACTTCTTTTTCTTTGCCTTGTTGCTTCCCGAGCACATTTCCATCCGGGGTGAGCCGGAAGAGGAGTTCTGCCTTTCTAAAGGGCTGCTTCCATAAAGGGTTGAGAAATCCTGGGCAGGATTATCTTTAAGAAGGTTCATGAGCATCGGGTGGTTCTTGGTGTTGCCGGCCATCGAAGAGACAGGTGGCGGCGTGTGATGAGGAGGGGTCGGACTCGAGCCAATGGTAGACCCCCCGTTCCCTGTGATTTGCAACAAACTGGTAAGAATTGGGTTCTGAGATACCTTGCTGAAGTCCTCCCCATGGCCCACCGACTCATGCCGATCTTTGATGCTCATGCTCATATTAAACAAGGTGGTAATGGGACCCCCCGGAAAGGTGTTGGTTGGTGTAGTGGTACCACTCATTGGGTTGTTGCCTGTGGTCATGCCATACCCTGGGCTGCTAGCCGGGGGCAGGTTCTTTTTCACCATGTCTTCAACTGTCTCTGCAATGAGGGACAGTGCTGGAGTGTCGGCCTGAATGGTTTCAGCTTTCCTCCGAATAGCCCTCATCGTCACAGGGATGGACATACATCTGTAAAATAAGATGGAAAAAACAAAGTTAATATTGCACTAGCTGCTAATGAAACCAATTTTTTATTTGGGAAAACAGGCTTTAATTTTGCCTGAGACTTACATATGCCAAAAGGTTTACAATAAGCAGCTTTCAGGCAAGGCAAATAACCCGCAAGGCAGGAGCAGTTCTATGAAATGCCAGAGCTTTGGGTAAACTCATTCTAAAAAGAATCTGGGGGCTTCCCTGGTGGTGCAGTGGTTAAGAATCCACCTGCCAATGCAGGGGACACGGGTTCAAGCCCTGGTTCGGGAAGATCCCACATGTCGCAGAGCAACTAAGCCCGTGTGCCACAACTACCGAGCCTGTGCTCTGGAGCCCACGTGCCACAACTACTGGAGCCCGCGCACCTAGAGCCCATGCTCCACAATAGGAGAAGCCACCTCATTGAGAAGCCCACGCACCACAACAAAGAGTGGCCCCCGCTCACTGCAACTAGAGAGAGTCCGCGCGCAGCGACAAAGACCCAACGAAGCCAAAAAAAGATTAAAAATAAAAAGAATCTGGAAGGAATTCCCTGGTGGTCCAGTGGTTAGGACTCCATGCTTACACTGCAGGGGGCACGGATTCGATCCCTAGTTGGGGAACTGAGATCCCACAAGCCACACAGCGCAGCCCAGAAAATAATAATAATAATAATAATCTGGACCAGAGGCAGTCATCAACCTCTTCTGACGTGCCACCAAATAAACCAACCATAAACAAAAGTCCAAATAATTAGACATCATACTGAACTAAAATAAAACTGTAATAATGAACTCAGTAAGAAAATGTCCTCCTTTTGGGCTTTACATGTGATTAATGGTATATATAATTTATCTTAAT
Source organism: Physeter macrocephalus (assembly GCF_002837175.3). NCBI lineage: Eukaryota > Metazoa > Chordata > Mammalia > Artiodactyla > Physeteridae > Physeter > Physeter macrocephalus. Next base: position 115,434,598 of record NC_041227.1, read on the forward strand.
TGAAGAACCATTAGAAAAACCTCTTGACCCATCAAGTTCTAAACTTTAATGGCTTAGATCACCCCAAAGCTATACTGTGAAAAGTGCTACCACTGGCAGGAAATCTTTTTTATTTTAAAGCAAAGCACTTTTTATGTTATAGATAAATTTATGTTCATAAACATGTATGAAAATATTTTGCTCTAGAATATGTCAGCAACCTTTCTTAAAGGACCAGATAGTAATGTTTTAGACTTTCAAAGATCATATGGTTTCTGTCCAACTACTCTGCCATCTTAGCTCAAAAGCCACCATAAACAATATGTAAATGAAAAGATGTGTTCACTTACAGGTATGTTTTATTGTGTTCCAATAAAATTTATTTACTAAACAGACCACTGGTACCTACTCCAAAAAAATCTTGAAATTACATATTAATGTCTATGGGAAGCTGACTGGCTTAAGGATCTTCCCACATACTGCCATTTGACACATTATATGTGTTTGAAAAAACAAATGACACAGAGGAAAAAGTGGAAAAAGATCTACATCTTATTTCAGCTCTCTCCCTCATAAAAGAACCCTAATTCGGGGCCTGAAGTTACCTACCTTACTTCCTATTACTCTCATAATGAGATTTATAAAACCAAAAGCTCATATTGCTTCCGATCCAAAAGCAGAGAAGGGTGAATTCAAAGCAGTGACTAAATGCTTTCCTACTAAATTTCCAATTCACTCTAATACTGAAAACAACATTCCTTGTACACCTCTTAATGGGACTCTGATGGAAAAGGGCCAGTGCTACCTTTGAACAACTTTGGCAATGAAGTCATCTGTGCAGATGAGTGCATCTGACAGCCCCTTGTAGAGTTTACAGCTCACATGTGTTGAGTCCTGCACATCCATTACCACTGAAAGACAAAATATGTAGGAGGCATTTAAGATAGATTCAGCTTCAGCTTTTGACTTTTCAAAAAAAGATAAAGGGACCAAACTGCTGCCCTGAGAGAAGTGCTAGCCACCCACATAACTCACCACACACCAGGGAGTCATTCACAGGGTGCTGAAAAGATATGCTGAAACGGGATTCTGAGAGGGGACACACTTCAAATTGGAGGAGCCCAGGAGAATCTAAAAGGCAAAGAAAAGGATCATAAAATAATCAACCAAATAAAAGACTTGAGACATGTAAATGGTAATTATTAACTATGAAATTTTCTCTCCCTCATTGGAAACTAAATCCCACACATTTTTTAAATACACCAAACCTACTATGTCACCCACAGGTAACTAAAGGTATCAGATTCCAAGGAATCTACCAGTATATGTTACAAATACTCCAAAACAAATAAGTAACTAAACTTCAGTTTTCTAAAATGAAGGCACTTAATCCCAATTGATAAAGTCCTTGGCAGATATAAACACCCTGCCTTGAAAGTGAATTCTGAAATTAAATGTGGCCAAGAGGAGTTTCTCATTCTATTTGATAAGCAGACATTAGAACCACTACCATAAACCCTGCTTTCTACCAGTATACAGCTGTTAGCTATACACTTCATAGTTTGATAAGCACAGATGTAGGCGCTACAATCTAAAATGATATATTTATGCCAAATACACTTATATATATATATATAAAACTATTATCATTGGTTTCTAAGCCAAACAGGCTGACAGCCCAGAGACAAGGATTATATACTTTCTTGGGAAAAAGCATGCATCTCTGTAGGACTAACTTCATAACTATCTCACAAAAACTCATTTTTAAATACCGTGAAGCTATGTGGAAAATTCTCCTAGGATTGAAATATATGAAATAGAAGAGTCATAAGGACACTTGCACATGCTCTGTGTCACTACTCCAACTTTCTAAAATTTCTCATTTCTAAAGCAATTCTTACTCCCATAAAAGATATCTCCTGATTTACCTTCCATTTCTTCTTGCCTACCATTTGCGCTGATACAGCTCTATCACTGAAGTGCTTTACAACTAAAGTAAAATATTAACTACAGTTAACTAGAGCAACCAAAATTCATATCAAGATTTCTAATAGCAAACTGTTTGAAAAACATCAGCATCCTGGGAGAAAAAAGAGAAGGGCACAGGTCTCATCCTTTTTTAAGCTATATGATTAAGTTCTCCAAAGAATGGGGAGAGGAAATATACTCAGGACTAAAACGTGGGAACCACTGTCCTAACAACCTAAAATTTAGATATCAAGAACTCCTCTCTTCCTGCAGAATCCCAAATTCTACCTTATATGTCTGCTGCAAGGTTCAGGCCCTTAGGTACCCAGTTACATTGCTGCATGCAGAAAAAGAGTAAGTCCATTGCAAAAAAATCCAGTGGTTTCCAAATGCCAGTTTACAGACTGGTTCCATCAAAATTATTCATGGAGCTTGAACTAGATTCCCAACTTCTCCCACATTAAGTTCATTTGGGTATGAAAACCAAATATATGTAGTTTTAAAAGCTCCACAGGTGATATGATGGGCCACAAAATTAGAGAACTACTAGAGTAATCAGTTTCCATTTACCAGTAAGTATTTCAAAAGGAAAGGCAGTACCTTCTTTCAGAATAGTTCTTTTGACACAGCTTCCAATTAGGGTGTTATAGGCCACTTGGTGTCTGATCAGATTCAGGATAAGAGGAACCCGGCCAGGGTGCTGAAAGGTGATTTTGCTAACAAGGGTTCCCTGTAGACTTCTACCATCTGGAAGAGGAGCATCCTTGTTGAGGAAATAGCAGTGCTGCTGACCTGGAAGAGCCTGGGCAAAAAGAACAAAGGAAGCGAATGCTATTTACTCACCCACTGTACTCCAACCACAAACTATCCTTAAAAAAACCCTACTCCTCAAAAATCAGCAATTTCTTGCTGAATATTAAAGCTCCACAGACAGTTCTTTGGTCAGCTCATGTTAAATGCCAAATACTCGCTTGGCTGAAAAGACCCCTTCTTTGTAAATGTTCTGCTAGTGGTTTCCTAATCTAGCTAACATAAAAATTACCTCAGAAATCTGTATAAAAGAGGTCCCTGGACCACAAGTGCAAAATCTATATTTTTAATAACACCCTATATAGCTATAACAGAGCCAGAATTTGGGAACTATTACTTAATCCAGACTACTGTCAAACATTCAAATAAAGTCCAGATGTGGTTTTAAAACGCTCCTTAATTTATTCATTCCAGTACTTTCTTCTCCGTTAAATACTTTGCAGATTATAAGCTCATGGCACTTGAAAGAATTAAACAGCAAGAACTCTTAATACCTACTTATATGCTTGTAAAAGTTCAGAATACCATTAAGACACTTTCACCTGAAATTTCAACAATGAAATGTACGTTGTTTCCTGACTTGGAAGCTCATGCTCTTTCTTCAGTATGTTTCAGAGATTTCTGTAATTTCCTGTCTGACTGAGGAAATAGGACATGATCCAACGGTCCAAAAGAACATCATCTGACCTCAGTTATCCTATAAAAGGAAGATTCTAATCTTGGGTCCAAACATAATCTACAACAATTCAAGGGCCTTACTTACAGCATAAAATCGCATGTTGTGATTCAAAGGTATAGGGTCAGGGTCCTTTGACAGCTCAAATTGAGTGATCAGTTCATAAAGGGGTACATAAGTTGGTTGGGTTTCAAACAATGGAATTCCTAGAAAAACAAAGATCAATACAATGATCACAGTAAGATGAAAACGTTGACAGCTCAGTTTTCCCTTCATGAATTCTACTTCATTTGCCCATTTATTCAAAAAGTACTTACTAATAAGCAAAAGCACCATGACATCTACACCCATCAGTGGTTTTTTGAGGCCAAGACTGAAAGAGGTCTAAGATAATCTGAATGTGAAGTTTGCTTTTCACTTTTATAACAATTATTAGCTCCTGATGCTTCTTAAAACTCACCTGTGCAGTTCTGAAGTTTCTGAACAAATGCTCTAGATACTGGGATTGGCTGGGGAAATTTCAAGAAGAAACAGGCAGGAAGATCAACACTGTTGGCACTGGTGATTGAGGAGAAGGAGGGAGTCCTTCAAAAAAAAAAAAAAAAGGTGGAGGATTGGGATTTTGAATTGATGTGAAAATGAAAAATCTAAACACTCATTCTTAGACATGTCTGTATCATATAACCACCTACTCAGAAAACCTATCAAAAGTTCACTCTTTGAACTTCCTTCCCCCAATTCCAAAATATCCTGTTTGTTAACCCTAGAGTGTCTTATCAAACATCTATCCTGAGGCAAGTTCTCTAATTATTATTCCAGCATAGCTCTAAATCAACATAAAGTCCCATAGGAAAATCCTGTAGAGCAATCATTAAACCAGTGCAAGTAGCACAGTTCTCTTCTTTCTCTCTCAGGATAAGAATGTGTTCTATGAGCAGACTTCAAAGAGGAACATGCAAATATTGAAAAGAGAAATTAAATGGGTAAAACAAAAAGCCCATCTCTAGAAAGTCAAGTGGGGAAAGAGCTAAGTCAAAGTAATACCTGTTTCTTACTGGGCTTAAGGTTGAAATAAATGGACATTGCTATCCTAGAATTATATTTAACTTACCATTTGTTGTCAACTGGATGTGACCCCATAATTAATGGTGCAATTGGGAGTTTATACATAGCAGATGTTCCTTCGATTGTCACTGATGCATTCATGCCCAAAGATCGAGTAACTGAGAAAAGGAAAGAAAAATGGTATTCTCCAAAGTAACACGAATTATAAGGATCTTGGGTTTCCCTGGTGGCACAGTGGTTAAGAATCCGCCTGCCAATGCAGGGGACACGGGTTCGATCCCTGGCCCTGGAAGATCCCACATGCTGTGGAGCAACTAAGCCCATGCGCCCCAACTACTGAGCCTGTGCTCTAGAGCCTGCGAGCCACAACTACTGAGCCCACGTGCCGCAACTACTGAAGCCCATGCACCTAGAGCCCGTGCTCCGCAACAAGAGAAGCCATGACAATGAGAAGCCCACGCAGCACAACGAAGAGTGGCCCTGGCTTGCCGCAACTAGAGAAAGCCCGCGCACAGCAATGAAGACCCAACACAGCCAAAAATAAAAGCAAATAAATAAATAAATCTATTTTTTTAAAAAAAGAAATTAAAAAACTTATAAGAATCTTAACATTTAAAAAAAAAGCTAACTTCTGTATAATTTGTCAGCCCTAATTTGTCAGATACTATAATACCTATATAACTCAGAAATGCTACAAGTTATCTTTCTAACCAACCAATATTTCTGTCAGTAAATAAAACAAAATACAGGAAACAATGCAGTCCAAGGAAAAAAAAATTTTAAAGGCTCATTACCAATATTTACTTATTTTCTCCAACTTCAGAAAGGATTTAAGTAGAATTATGATTATAGGATAGTCAATGATTGAAGTTAAAAGGGGACCAAATGAGGTATTAGGCCATTTCTCATTATGTTTTAGTCTATTAAACGTGCAAATATAGGGAATTCCCTGATGGTTCAGTTGTTAGGACTTCGGGCTTTCACTGCCAAGGGCAAGGGTTCAATCCCTGGTCTAAGATCCATCAAGCCGTGCTGCGCGGCCAAAAAAAAAAAAGTGCAAATTCAAAGTAAGATCCATTATTTTAGTTCTTTAGTAAGTTGGCTTATTTCTTTACCTTTAAAGTAATGATTAAAGGGGATTATTTCAAGTCAGATGGTTTACATTTTTTTATTCACTCATTTACTTATTCAAAAGGAATTATTAAGTTTTTATTATTATGTATGTATATGTACATATAGATATGTATATCTGTAGGAGTGTATGTGTATGTATCAGATGCAAACTCTGGTAGAAATGGAAAACTTTGGTAGGGATGGCAAATTTATTTGGGAGTAGCAAACCAGAAAGTACAGGCAGGTCTGGGCATTCAAATTTTTGAAAATATTTTTTAAACACTGAGCAAAACCTTCAGTTACTTTACAGTGAAAGTCTTACCGTTATTCTCATGCAAAATGATAGGGGATGTAGTCTTATCATCCAGCAGGTCAGAAGGAGAGGCATAATACTTCAAGTTCATTAAATGACCTAAGCAAAATAAAATTTATCACTACTTTTTTATCAGGTAAATTACAAATAAAGAAAACCATTCCCATTCCTATAAACCTATATACAAGAAAAGAGTTTCAGATATGAGGACTAATGATCCAAAGCAGCTTATGAAATATGACGGAAGCATAAATATTGATTCTAGCAGCAACAATTTATTTCACAATTAAAAAAAACACTAGGGGAGAGCAGGTGTTGACACCTTAGAAACCATTAAAAAAATACACAAATGAGAGAGGGATAAATTAGTAGTTTGGAATTGGGATATACAAACTACTATAAATAAAATAAACAACAGGGTCCTACTGTAAAGCATAGGGAACCACACATAATACCTTGTAATAAACTATTATGGAAAAGAATGTGCAAAAGAAAAAAAAATACATATATATATACATACACATATATATAACTGAATCACTTTGTTCTACACCAGAAACTAATACAACATTGTAAATCAACTATATTTCAATTAAAAAAAAACAGAAACACAAATGACTGGTAATTTTCACCTTCTGCTTATAAACCCAAGGTGAAATTGTAAGTAATAACCCCTCAACTAAAATTAGACATTTTTCTAAACAGGCAAAATAGAATCACATACCCCCACTTCTTGGAGTGAGATAGCCAACACTTCCATGAAGAATCTTATCCAAGGGACCAGCATTGGTTGCTTTCCTGCAAGACAAATGATCTATGTTTGCTTATATTTAAGCCCTGAAGGTATTAGTGTACAATGTGATAATGAGTTCAGCTCTTAAACATCTTATATTCTATCCTAATGACTCTATCTTTGTACTTGGGCATTTAACAACTGTATTTCAACTTCAAAGTGAAGGGATTATTTCTAAGAATACATCAGTATATAATATGGTGAACAGAAATTACAACTATACTATTATTTATCAGAAGGGAGGCCAGGTTTGTTTGACAAGTCTTCTGATAAAACCTAAGGAATACCAATCAACAACTTAGGGATAATGATACTCAGAAAATGGAATGCAATCATTTGGGAACTGAAAGGATATGGACAAGATGTACAATACAGGTAAAACCCAGATGCATAGTAACATACATCTATAATATATATTTAAAAAAATAAGAGCCTAGTAACCCCATAGACGAAAAACTTTAAGAACAAGGTCAAACAGAATTGACACTTTAGCCAGTCTTACCAGTACATAACTGCCATTTTAGATAGATCCTGTTCTAAGGATTGGAGAGCCAAGTACATTTTAGTCTTTAGTTTGCTAGAAAGTAAATAAAGAAAATAAGAATTAAATAGTTGACAAATATACATGTATACACACACACACAAACATGAAAGCCTAGAGAGCAAGTCTACCTTGGAGGTAACTAAGATATCTATTTAAAAAACAAAATAAAATTTTAAAATGTTAAAAAAAAAATCATTACTGATCTACCAGAGCTAATTTTTATCTCTACTTAAAAGAGCCAAGCAGGTATACAGAATCCCAGGTAGGTTAAAAATAAAAGTGGCAACCCAGTTCCATAACAATTTCTTTCAGCCTAGAAATCAGTATGTTGAAGATATCTCAAGGATTATCTTCTGGCACTATAATGCATTAATGCAGATATCTGTTTATTTAAAATACCTTTAAAAGACATTAAGTTGGAAGCTGAGCTATACATTGTCAGTATGAGTAGAAATCACAAATGAGCTAGGGCAGAAGACTTGGCAAATTACTAAGTACAAAATGGTTTATAGATTTATACTAATTTTTCCCAAAAAAGCAAAGAAATAAAAATACTTACTTGTCCCCTGGAAGGTTATAAAGATTAACAAGACCCTTAAGGTGCTTAGAAAATTCATCAAAATTTTTTTCCCTATAAGAAGTTCAAGGGAGAGGGAAGAGAATAAAACATACAATTACTATTCAGTCTTATCAGCAAAGTGCCAAAAATCATGGCTATATAAAACTAATCTTAATAATTTGCTTTACTCTTTTTCCCCCAAAGTTTTCTAGAATCAATCAAAAGTAGGAAAAGAAAATGCAATGTATTCCTTTCTCTGCTCCATTTTTCTGGAGGAGGTGCTAATAAGCAGTATAAAAGATAGTAAAAAAGATCTGATAACTCATATAGTAATTCGCTCTTAAGTAATGAGACTTGGTTTAAATAAATCACTTCTTCTCCTCTTAATTTGTAACTGAGATGATTGAATGTCATGAGGAAAAAAAACATTTGGAGAGAAAATGGAAATAAATAAATTGGGAAGATAGAACACTTTTCATGTAGACAGAACATTTTTCATGTATACAGCAACATAAGAGCAAAGAAGGAAAATGAACACTAGGAGAGAGATGGGAGACCTAAGGAAAAGGGGAATGGGTACTGTGGAGGCAAACCACATATTCCAAAATGTTCCTATGACTAGCTTTACCCCAGGAAAAAGTAACTACTACCATGAACCCCTGGCTTCCTAGAACCTCATATTCAGCCATGGATTCTTAGTCAAATAAGCTTTTGTGGGCAGGAATCCAACATAACTCAACAATTCTAACTCTACATCTTTTTTCAAACTTAAAAACAAAAAAAATATCTCTTGAAAGCTGTACTGCTCTGATAATATCAGATACTTGGTCAGGCATTTATTGAACACTTACTGCCCAAAGTGCCATGAAGATTAAAAGGAAGCAAGAGCAGCAGCAAAGGGCTTCCCTGGTGGCGCAGTGGTTGAGAATCTGCCTGCTAATGCAGGGGACACGGGTTTGAGCCCTGGTCTGGGAGGATCCCACATGCCGTGGAGCAACTAGGCCCGTGAGCCACAATTACTGAGCCTGTGCGTCTGGAGCCTGTACTCCGCAACGAGAGGCCGCGATAGTGAGAGGCTCGTGCACCGCGATGAAGAGTGGCCCCCGCTTGCCACAACTGGAGAAAGCCCTCGCACAGAAACAAAGACCCAGCACAGCAAAAATGGGTGAATAGATTGATAAACTCCTACCCCCGACATCAAAAAAAAAAAAAAAAAAAAAAAAGACCAGCAGCAAAATATATTCCCTACCTTAAAATTACCATCTATACAAAGTGATCAAAAATACCAGATAGGGGGCTTCCCTGGTGGTGCATTGGTTAAGAATGGTTTGAGCCCTGGTCTGGGAGGATCCCACATGCCGTGGAGCAACTAGGCCCGTGAGCCACAATTACTGAGCCTGTGCGTCTGGAGCCTGTACTCCGCAACGAGAGGCCGCGATAGTGAGAGGCTCGTGCACCGCGATGAAGAGTGGCCCCCGCTTGCCACAACTGGAGAAAGCCCTCGCACAGAAACAAAGACCCAGCACAGCAAAAATGGGTGAATAGATTGATAAACTCCTACCCCCGACATCAAAAAAAAAAAAAAAAAAAAAAAGACCAGCAGCAAAATATATTCCCTACCTTAAAATTACCATCTATACAAAGTGATCAAAAATACCAGATAGGGGGCTTCCCTGGTGGTGCATTGGTTAAGAATCCGCCTGCCAATGCAGGGAACACAGGTTCGAGCCCTGGTCCAGGAAGATCCCACATGTCGCGGAGCAACTAAGCCTGTGTGCCACAACTACTGAGCCTGCGCTCTAGAGCCCACAAGCCACAACTACTGAGCCCATGTGCCACAACTACTGAAGCCTGCGCGCCTAAAGCCCATGCTCCACAACGAGAAGCCACGACAATGAGAAGCCCGCGCACAGCAACAAAGACCCAACACAGCCATAAAATAAATAAATAAATTTATTAAAAAAAAAAAATACCAGGTAGGACTTCCCTGGTGGCGCAGTGGTTAAGAATCCACCTGCCAATGCAGGGGACATGGGTTTGAGCCCTGGTTCAGGAAGATCCCACATGCAGCAGAGCAACTAAGCCCTTGCACCACAACTACTGAGCCTGAATTCTAGATCCCGCGAGCCACAACTACTGAGCCCACGCACCACAACTACTGAAGCCTGCGCACCTAGAGCCCGTGCTCCACAGCAAGAGAAGCCATCGCAATGAGAAGCCCACACACCACAATGAAGAGTAGCCCCCACTCGCCGCAACTAGAGAAAGCCCACACGCAGCAACAAAGACCCAATGCAACCAAAAATAAATAAATTTTTTAAAAAAATACCAGGTAAAGACTAATATTCTTCCTAAGGTTCCCACTTTCAAACATGCCTACAAATTAACTTTAGAACACCATCAGTTCATAAATTGGTATGGTCTCCTACTCCACATTAGAGCCAGAAATATTTTTCTCCTGGACTATTCTGGTAATACACCTTTGCTAGACTTATTGAGTTAATGAAATCATAAAATGTTATTTTTTATGTTGCACTGCAATTTTTCAAAGCTCGTTCAAATCTGGTGTATTTGGCTATAAGGACATTAAACTGATCATTGAGAAGACTGAGTGTAAAACTTATTTCCTCAATATTAACACCCTTTCTAAGACTCCTCCATGTGATATCTGATAACTTCACTATAATTTAAAACATAAAATTGATGTAATGACTTTCTCAAATTCCCAGAGAGTTAATTCTGGGTTTAAATTTAAGTATGAAAATTTCCACTCAATTCAAAGAGGAAAGATAAGCCAATGGCAAAAAACATCAATTACTAAAAGAGACTGTCTTCAAGCCTAGCACTTTACTATAATGGGACCCATATACCTTAAATATAAAACAATTTCTCTCAAAGTTGAAGTGAAAAAAAGTTCTTTTCATGGTATAGACTCAATTTTCTCAAGCTTTCTCTGATTCAATAATTAGGTTCTATTTATTTTTGTTCCACACAGAATTCCTAAGGTTAGCTCAGTAGTTCTCAACCAGGAGTGATTTTGCCCTCCAGAGGACACCTGACAATATCTGGAGATATTTTTGATTATCATAATTCAGGAGATATTACTAGCAATTAGTTGGGAGAGACCAGGGATGCTGTTAAACATCCAACAATGAACTAGGTAGCCCCCAACAGCAAAGAATTTCCCAACCCAAATTTCAATACTGTCAAGGTTGAGAAACCCTGGGATAGACAGAATAGGGTAAAAAAAAATCAAGCTAAGTCAATTCTGAAAGTGAACAAGTACGGACTGTGAAAAATCTTGACCCAAGAAAATAAATTTGTTCCTCAGGAAAGTAACTTCTGACCATCCTCAAAACTTAGCTATAAAGAATAGCACTGTCGGGCTTCCCTGGTGGCACAGTGGTTAAGAATCCGCCTGCCAATGCAGGGGACACAGGTTTGAGCCCTGGTCAGGGAAAGTCCCACATGCCGTGAAGCAACTAAGCCTGTGCGCCACGACTACTGAGAATGCATGCCACAACCACTGAAGCCCGCGCACCTAGACCCCGTGCTCCACAACAAGAGAAGCCACCGCAATAGAAGCCCGCGCACCGCAACAAGAGTAGCCCCTGCTCGCCACAACTAGAGAAAGCCTGCGCGCAGCAACAAGAACCCAACACAGCCAAAAATTTTTTTAAAAATTAAAAAAAAAAAGAATAGCACTGTCTGCTAATATCAGGGAATATAAATGTCATCTGCTCACCTTAGCTGCTGTACAAGCTCTGGACAGCTCTGAAATTAAAGAAATTATGTTAAAACTTTAAACTACTTTAAGACGCTTTAAGACATCAAAATTTTTTCTCTTTTATTAATAACACATGCTTTACAACAAAAACATTAAAACTACAGAAGGTTCTTATATTAAGATATCAAAAATATCTTCTTCCTACTTGGTAAACCATGGGTTGGGTCAGGAAATTAAAGATTAAAATATATATGAAATAGCTTATAAAGGAATCAACTTTCAGCTGCTTGTTTAAAACATTAGGACCTCTCTTTAAAGCCATCCTTGGAATCCATATTCAACTGTCTGGTTATACACATTTTACATTCCTCTCTATTACAGGGTTTTTCAGAGACATTAGTTATATACAAGATTATCTGTCCTTCTTGATTATAAGTTCTTTGAGGTAGGAACTTTAAATTATTTGTATCCCCAGAACCTATTGTTCAATTGCGGCTCATGTTTGTTGATATGAAATGGAAAGGGTTCCTCTGGTGTTTCCTTTTGTCAAAGCCTCTGGATGATGTCAGAGATGGACCCAGATTATACTAAATTCCACTCTACGGCTACTGATGTTGTAGCCCATCACATCATCTCTATAGTGGCTCATGAAAAAAACCTAAACCCAAGCTATTTCAAACCCCAACAATTCCTTTTAAAATTAATGTCCCTAAGTAAACCCCACAGATTCCAGTGAAATATCAACAACACATACCACAGGATTCTCCCCATGGTGAGCCACTTTTACATCACAAAGCTGTCCTGCAGGATCTAACTGCACTTCCACATAGAACATATCTGACGTGATGTAACATTCAGTGCCACTGGCACTGAGATGAGAGCCCAGTCTAGCAGGAACAAATCAAAACAAAAATTAATAGAAGACACATAAATAAAGCCACCCAAAGTCAACACTAAGTTAAACATTTCTGCCTACAGATACACTACTTACCCATTCTGTCTTGCTATAGACTCCAAACGGTCAGTCATTGCTGGTAAAGATGTTACTACAAAAGGGTGAAAAAAGGAAATCACAAAAGATGTTCCAAATAAATTGTATTCTTCAGAGCCTGAAACATCCCGAGAGTACATCTATCCTTCCAAAGCCAGAAACACATTCAATAGTTCAAATGCTTATAATGTGCATAAAGTTCATTGGTAAGGCTTAGCTGTGGCCTAAGCAGTAATAAGAATAAAAAAAAAAAAAGATCTATTTGAAAAAAACGATTGGACCTTTCGCCTCTCTCTTTTTCATTACTCATTTGGGACAAGTTATCTTTAATTCAAAGAAGACACACTTAGGGACTTCCCTGGAGGTCCAGTGGTTAAGACTACGCACTTCCACTGAAGGGGTCGCGGGTTCAATTGCTGGTTGGGGATCTAACATCCTACATGCCGCTTGGTGCGGCTAAAAAAAAAAAAAAAAAAAAAAAAAAGATAATAAATAAATAAACTTGGCATTAAAAAATGCAAACCAGGGCTTCCCTGGCGGCGCAGTGGTTGAGAGTCTGCCTGCCGATGCAGGGGACACGGGTTCGTGCCCCGGTCCGGGAAGATCCCACATGCCGCGGAGCGGCTGGGCCCGTGAGCCATGGCTGCTGAGCCTGCACGTCTAAAGCCTGTGCTCTGCAATGGGAGAGGCCACGACAGTGAGAGGCCCGCGAACCGCAAAAAAAAAAAAAAAAAAACATCAAAACCAGCATAGAAACAAATATTCTATGTTCATAGTGGCATTATTTATAATAGCCAAAAGATAGAAACAACCTAAGTGTCCATCAATGAATGAATGTATAAACAAAATATTATTTTGTTTACATATAATATATACATACAATAAAATATTATTCAGCTTTCTTAAAAAGGAAGGAAATTCTGATATATGCTATAAAATGGACGAACCTTGAAGATATTATGCTAAGTGAAATAAGCCGATCACAAAAGAACAAATACTGTATGATTTCACTTATATGAGGTATCTAGAGTAGTCAAATTGTTAGAGTCAGAATATAGAATGGTGGTTACCAGGAGCTGGGAAGAGGGGAAATGACAAGTTACTGTTTAATGCGTTCAGAGTTTCAGTTGGGAAGATGAAAAAGTTCTGGAGATGGATGGTGGTGATGGTTACACAACAATGTGAATGCACTTAATGCCACTGAACTGTACAATTAAAAATGGTTAAAATGGTAAATTTTGTTATATACATTTTACCACAATTTAAAAAAAACAATATTCAGCTGAATCAGGTTCATTTGTGATAGTCAGAGTAAAATCTGCTTTTACTTTCATTTTCCTTCAAAAACAGACAGAAGTAGTAATTCTAAGCTTGAATAATCAAGCTCATGATTTGAATTTTATGTTTGCTTTCCTGAATATAAACACTGTAAAAATCTCTTACAGTCAAAAAGTCCATCTTCTTATTGAGTTAATTAGGAGAGAACATGTGAAGGGAAAAAAAAAAAAACTTTCTCCTGCTATCTGCAATCTTATAGCTACCCTCCATCAATTATCTTTTGAGTTTCTACCAACCTCCAAAATGGGATTAAAAAATAAATGTTTCAAAAGTTCAGGTAAGAGCTCATCTCAACTCCATAATGAAAGCAAGAACAACACCTAGCATAGAACGGTTGACCTATCTCAATTTATATTTCTAGTGTAAGTATAAAATGGTCTTTCCTAAACTGGGGGTTTTTTAAGAAATTAGCATATTTCAAAGATGTTTACAAACCTTTGAGAGCTTTCTGCAGCGTCTCCAAACAGCTGACCAAATGTTGGTGCCCTCCAGAACTCATCACAACCCTCTTCTCCTGTATTAAGAAGGAAAACATTTCAGGTAAAAACTAACAAAGCCAACAGTGTTTTGGGTAAACATACACATTATCCTAGAAATAACATTTCAGGATAGTCTATATATTATGGTATAGTCTATATACTCTATATTTTCTATATACTCTAGATAATCTATAGATTTTTAACTGTTAAGTCTGTCCATCCATCCAAAAGAGGAAAGGTTAACACACATGGATACAGGCATATCCATATCCATGCAAGTAGAAAAAGGTATTTCCAGATCTAGGACTTCCCTGGCAGTCCAGTGGTTAAGACTCTGCACTTCCAACGCAGGGGATGTGGGTTCGATCCCTGGTCGGGGAATTAAGATCCCACATGCTGCATAGCATGACCAAAATAAAAGCCTATACCAAAGGTATTTCCAGATCTAAGATAAGATAACTTTCAGGGAAAAATTAGGAAGAATCAAAATGTAATAAATGAGATCAGCCTCCTGTAGAAGTGACTACATCCTAAGATTCAATAAGTTAAATGGGGTGGCTCAGATGGGACAATTCCCAAATCTAATAAGGTGATATGCACGTAATCTAAGAAATACAGCCAGACCTTAGTCAAACTAGATTGACTCTAAGAAACAGGATACGTAGTCCAAAAAAAGCCAAAGGGCAAAAAATTTAGCATAGTTTTTCTAAACATATCCAGGGAAGAAGTTTCTCTTTGCACAACATTCTAGTCCCCAGAAGTATGAACAGTTTTATGATACAAGGATAGTTTTTCAGACTTCTCCACGCCCTAAATCCATCTCTCTTTGCTCTAATTCCACCCTTAAAAATATCTAAATAATAATCTAGCTCCCTTTGTACCTTGAATATATAAGGACCTTGTCCATTGCAAGGACAATGGATACCAGTACTTTGGTAGCTGGAAAGACAAACACTCTGCTGTAAATTAATAAACTGGCATTCTGATTTCCATGTTAATCTACTGAGATTTTGTTAGTATGTCAGTTGTTGAAAACTCTTCAAAATCTTTTACATACCAATAAAAGTAGGTTTCTGAATCTGCAAAGGTGAGAAGTAGACAATGGAAGCTATGGTGACCAAACCAAGAACTGGTAACCCAAAAGAGGGTCTCAGTAGCCACCTGGAAACCCTCTATGTCATAATGTCTCCCTAATGACAATATCACTTACAGACCGTATTTCAAACTAGAATATGGCTGCCTTATAGTATAAAAATGACAACCTCTGAATTCCCAGACTGGAAAAATTGCCATTCTTTAAGACTTCTAAAAAAGAACAAAAAACCTATTTTATGTACACAATCCTGAGCCAGAAGATATCTGTAGAACTTAGTTACGGAAATCTTTTAGCAGCATGACACTTTGGTGTCCATTATCTCATTTGATCCCTACAGCAAAACTGTGTGAAAAAGCAAACTGGTGTTGTGTGTCTCTACTTTCCAGATGAGGAAACTGAGGGTCAGAAAGAACAAATAATTTGTCCAAGGTCACGTAGGTAGAAGTACTGGAGTCAAGACTAAAATACAGGTTTTTTGACAGCAAATTCAGTTTTTTTACTAGGCTATATACTGATATGATCATTTTAAGTTCTAATAAATCTACTAAACTGAACTTACTCTGGACCCGGTGTAAGGTTTGGTAGAGGGGTACTTTAACTGAAGTATAACATGTATACAGAAAAGTATATGAATCTGAAGTGAAGAGCTCATGAATTATTACAAAGTGAACACATCCATATAACCATTGCCCAGGTCAAGTCATAAAAAAGTACTCCTATAACATTTTACTACCACTGGAATCATATGGATGAACTTTTAACATCCAGCCTCTACCCTCACCCCACTCCCTGTATTCCACCTAACTAAGGGCTCCCCATACTGGTGAATGACTCAGAAAGGAGAAGTAATACTGTAGAGAAAGAGGGCCACAGAGTAAACAGGTGAAGTTAATTAAAAATGAATTGCAAACTCAACTAGCAGAATAGATACAGTGACAGTATTAACACATTAGAAACAAGGAGCTTGACAGGAAGTGAAAAATAAATGTCTCTCTATATCAGTCTGTCATGTGTACCTTTTTTTTTTTTTTTGGCGGCACTGTGGTGCTTGTGGAATCTCAGTTCCCTGACCACGGATTGAACCTGGGCCACGGTAGTGAAAGCCAGGAATCCTAACCACTAGGCCACCAGGGAACTCCCTATCAGGTGTATCTTTTATAGGTGTATTTCTTAGCACTTTGCCTAAAGTACCCCAGTGTACTATAACTCACAATTAACACAATTTTATAAATATACCTCCTTCTTAGGTAGACTCTTAAAAGTTGAAAGCCACCATGTGCTTATGATGTTATGAGAAATAAAACTGAAGACACACCATAATAACTAGTTAGAAAAAGTCTACACAGGGAGCTTAGCTTATTAAATAATTATCTAAGCACAACACTTTATCCACTTCACCACAATCCTCACCATGACTTGACGCACAAGCTTAATGGTTTCACTCCAAGGTCTATTTTGGTTAAATTTTGCATGGAGCCGTTCCAAGAGAGAACTCATCTTACTCAGCTTTTCCGACTCTAAGATATAAATCAGAAAACATCATTAGCAACTCTTCTTTCAAGACCTTCCACAGTTTTTCTTGCAAACAAAACTCCCATACTTCATCCTGGTAAGAACTCAGTTAAAATCTTTTCTAATATGATTTACTTCAAAACATACGAAGAATTTGTTTGTAATGACAAGAAGACACACACAATTGTGGGTCTAGTCTAACGAACACCATAGAAGGGGACTGCTTTCTATTCAAACTTAATGAGAACCAAAAAAAGAACCATTTCTAATCCTGTTTAAGGATCAAGACTATCATTTAGTGACAAAATGATTTCATGATATGCGTGAAATCCCTTATATGATATATGCAGAGCATACATTTGAACATGGCCTTACTACGGTTAGTTGGTTTTCAAAGTGAAAATACAGACTTTCTTAATTTTTTCACATAATTTTAAAAGATCGATTTATAAGTATTATCAAGAAAACAGGCTTTATTTGCCATTCAGACTTTTCCTATTTGAACTCAAACTATATGAACAAGGAAGATGTCAATGACTAAAGGATGAGTTTCCAGCAAAGTTAAGAGAAAGGCAGAAAAGAATGGCTCCTGGATAGTGTGTGAAGGAACCTCCTATACCCTCCAACACTCCTGTAATTCTTGTAACTGCTTAGCATGAGCAAGGACCTGTGCTGGAGACCACCAGCAGTGCAAAAATACAATATGCCTGAGATGACACCTGTGAGGGGGTGTGGATAAGTTAATGTGAAAATAACCATCACACAAAGCAAAATGGGATTTGTTCTTAAAAACAGAGACACATTACTATTGAAATTCAAAGGAGAAAAAGTTTGTAATTAGTTGTGGGGATGTTACAGAAAAGGTGCCATTGAAAGATGAATAGAATGTCAGCAATTTGAGTTGAGGTAGTGACATCTTCTAAATCAAGATTCAACTCCTCCCTCCAATGCCTTCATCTTCTGGAAAACTGTTTTTTGGTTTGTTTCAGCCAATTTATAGTTCTGGAGAAATGTCTGACAATGCCCACTTTCAAGACTCATTCACTCAGGCACTATTTTACATGCTGGAGATACAGCAGTGAGCAAACTAGACAAAACTGCCTCATCGAGTTTCCATTTTACACTTGTCATTCCTCTGCACCAAGAAGTATACCTTTTTTCTTCCTCCCCTTCAAAACACACCTCCCGCTTCTTTCCCTTAAGAAGCCTGATGATAAATATCTTTACAAAAATGCTCTAATGAAACATTTTTTGAGCAACTATTATGTGCCAGGGACTATATAATGAGTAAGGCAAGATCCTGATCTACATAGCTCAGAGCACATTGAAGAAGACAAGTAAATAATAGTGAGCTGTATCAACAGAACTATGTCCAAAATGCTAAGGAAGCATTTAAACTGGAAAGTGGAACTTCAGAGAATCTACGTAAGGTTACACAGAAAAGTTGTTTTTCAGCAGTTCTGAATTAGTTCAGACATTGAAAGATTGAAATTCAACGCATTTTTAGAATATACAATAGCACAAGATGTGAACACTGTGACATTCTTGAGAACTGCTGGCTTTTAATACCTTAAATACCTAATCATTTCATTCACGCGAAAACATTCTCCAGTACTTTGACATACAGCGCTGTATTACTGTTTTTATGTCATCATTCACACTTCTCTTCTGGAAGGAGTAAGTTTTACATTCACTCGCCGCGTCTCCCATCCCTTTAGGCTAAAAATGCCCTGAGGCCCAAATGATTGCCCCTAGCTAAGCAGGAAACCTTAACAGAAGTTGGGAGCCCCCATCTCCCCAAAGTCAAAGCTCTCCATCACCAAGAAAGGCAGTCTGAATCTAAAACTCACACACATCCCGCCTCCTAGACTCTGAGCCCTCGGGAGAGTGGCCTCCGCGGAAGCATCTGCCCCCCAGCTCCCCTCAGAGATTGGCTCCCCCAGCTGTGTCCCGCCCCCTGCTTTTCCCCTCAGTCACTCACCCTCGGTTTCCCCCTGAGCCTTCATCCTGACAGCGGGAAGGGCCTCAGTCCTACACAAGAGGATATGCCCCTCCTCACCACTAACAGAGGAACCAAGTTGGTTCGGGCTCCCGGGACGCAGGGCGCCTGCAGTCCCCACTCTTCCCGAGAAGGCTCAGTCTGAAGTCCCCGGCGGCAAGAAGAGAAGGGTGCTCGCGGCCGCCGCCATCTTCCCCAACAGAACTTCCGAAAGATCGCGAGATTAACCGTGATCCTGCGAGAGAGAGGAAAAGGGCTGGGCACCAAATATCGCGAAAAATGGTTAATACGTTGCTACTCGCGAGATTCTCCCCACCCTTCCTTCTCTCTCAATTGTCTCAGACTTCTCGGCCCTAGGTGTGGAGTTTGCTAGTTGGTGGTGTTCGGCTCCTCTGCGAAAATTGGCACTTTCGTTTTGGCTTTTAAGCAGTTTGCAAATTTAAATCCCCAGCTCTCTTTACTAAAAGACTAGCTCTTCGAAGACTATTGTTACCTGGAATATTTTATTAAAATATTCACTTTCTTGAGATAATAGGTGGAAAAAAGATGTTGGGTGTTTGTAACAATGTCCCAAGCCCAAGCTAGCCTGGTACACTTAATTTACATGTCCTAATTTTCTTTTTAATTTCAGAAATATTTTTCTTGAGCAATTCCAATATATTTGAAGATCTGGGAGATTCTGGATTAAGAAAAACTTGTTTGCAGCACTCAGATCATCGGATGCTGTTAATTATCTTTAGGATCCCAAAGGTGTTCACAATTGATTGTGTCTTTTTTTGTAATCATAGTGAAAACAAGCAGTTTAGCTAATACTCTCCACTACAAATCACAAAGAATGTGTAGTCATATCTCTTGTATCAGTAAATCCTCACAAAGAGAAAGCTGGAGTAATGCCGAGAAGTTCGTGGCCACTGGAACAAGAGCCAGGCTAAAATACAGTTGTGCTAGCATTGGGTGGAAGTTCTTAAAATAGTTAAGGCTACCTTTTTTTTTTTAATGTTCTTTTTTTCCATACACACCCTTGAGAATAACTGCTGAAAAGTTGGATTTTACCTAGTTTGCTGTAAGGATATTAAGCAATGGATTGCCACTGGTTCTTTAGTCTCAGACTTTCCCCATATTTCAGAAATGATATGCAAACATCCTCCAAAGCCATTCCAGCAGGTAACTGCAGTTCAGATGAGCAGGCACAGCAGTGTAAATTTAATGAGAATCAATCTTTATTTGCCACATGCTTATTGCCACAAAGATATAAACCATGCTCCTTGAAAGTAGAACTTAAATTTTACTTCTTGTCTATTCCTCGTGCCCTTATACCTTTCAGTCACTACACAGTGAGTTTCTCGGGGCAGGAATTGCCTCTCATTTCTGAATCCCCACTACCTAGCACTGTACCTGGGCTTAGTAGACAAATGTTTTACTGGGCCTGAAAAGCCTATGTAGACCCAGCTCTTCTCCCCTTGCCAAACCCCAGCCACACTGACCTTCCACCTGCAGACAATTCCTTCACTCCTTCCTCTCCCAAGGTCCTTGAACATGCTTTTTTAACTTCTGGGAGGTCTTTCCCTACCCCACCCCACTCTCCTCACTGAAGCCATCTTATTCAGATCTCAATGTAAATGTCTCTTGCTCTGTACTAGAGAAGCAAGGCTTCTCTAACCCCTGACTTGATCAGGTCCTCCGTTATATTATTTCAAATTTCTCTTTAATACCACTTTCACCATCAAAATTAATTAAGTACATGATGATGCATTCAATGCCTGTCTTCCCTGTTAAACTATCAAATCCAGGAAGGGTGGCTGCTTTCACTACTGTCTAGTGATACTGCCTAGCCTAGCTCCTGGCACATGTCAGAGACTCAATGCATATTGTTGGGATAAACTGATAGTGTTGTCAGATAAAAAACAGAACACTCAATTAAATTTGAATATCAGATAATAAATTTTTTTTTAGTGTAAAAGTATGTTCATGTAAATCTAGCAATCTTAACATTGATGAAGTACAGAGAGCATTTATCCAAGTGAGAATTTCCAAAGGCAGTTCATATTTAAAATGCTGTGGGAATTCCCCGGCAGTCCAGTTGTTAAGAGTCCATGCTTTCCCTGCCAAGGGCCTGGGTTTGATCTCTGGTTGAGGAACTAATATCCCACAAGCCGTGTGGCACGGCCAAAAAATAAATAAATAAAAACAAAAAATGAAATAAAATGCTGTTTCCTGTTGTCAAAGTGCTCTTCATCCAACAAATATCTGTGGAGTCCTAATACTTGTGTATTAGGAGCTGGTAATATAAACTTGAAAGCACAGCCCCAGCCCTTGATAGGCTCACCTGATTTAGAGTTCTGAAAATATGACTGGTCACTGTAATTGTAGGCACCAAAAAAAATTTTGTTAATTTATTCTTATGCCCAAAGTATCACTGTTGGATACACAGTTACATTTCCCCATGGAAGCTCTCTGTACAAATAAACAATAATGTCTGTACTAAGTGTGTCTAGGAAATGTTAAATCATATAAAACTTGAAAACAGAATAAACTTTACCAAATTTTAGTCACAGAATAGAATAAGTTATTATTTCTCATCCGAAAATGCAGCTGAAATGACATTGTGGAAAAATTTGTACTCTAAAGATAGGAGAGACATGTCATTAAATAAGAAAAGCATTTAAGCTACACATGGGAGTAATCTTATATGCCAACAAGAGGAGGATGGACAAATTTTAAATGACTAAGCTTTGTGGGAGACTCCAGAGGACTCTTTAAACCAAAATCTAAACTAACAAATTGGCCTTGGGGTGGAGGAAAATTATTATAACTTTAGTTAAATATTTCCCCTTGTGTACAGCCTAAGGAGAAGCTTTCTGACCTGCTTTGGGGGATTTACAGGGAAACTACAGTCATCACCTGACTGATCACCTTGGGCTTCCCAGAGTTGCCCTGAATCCCTGCCCTGGGAGGTCATGCAAATAAAGCAAATCATGCAGTCCTGGAATTTCAGAGTTCAAAGTTTTTCTGTAGAGGGAAGCAACCCTTATTTTACAAAGGCACAATTCTCACCAGTTTTGGGGCCAATCTCAGCACTTGTATTTTAAAATTTAGACACACTCAAAATGGCTTGAAGGCTTAAAGACATAACACCATAAAACTCCTAGAAGAGAACATAGGCAAAACATTCTCTGACAATAAATCATACCAATGTTTTCTTAGGTCAGTCTCCCAGGGCAATAGAAATAAAAGCAAAAATAAACAAACAGGGGACTTCCCTGGTGGTCCAATGGGTAAGACTCCACACTCCCAGTGCAGGGGGCCTGGGTTCGATCCCTGGTCAGGGAACTAGATCCCACGTGGGTGCCTCAACTAAGAGTCTGCATGCAGCATGCGGCAACTAAGATCCCATGAGCCGCAACTAAGACCAAGCATAGCCTAAATAAATAAATAAATAATTTTAAAAATGTACCATATCTTTTAAAATAATAAAAAATAAACAAATGGGACCTAATCAAACATATAAGCTTTTGTACAGCAAAGAAAACCATAAAACAAAAAGACAAGCTATAGACTGGGAGAAAAATATTTGCAAATGATGAGACCGACAAGGGCTTAATTTCCAAAATATACAAACAGCTCATGCAACTCAATAACCAAAAAAAAATCGAAAAATGGACAGAAGACCTAAATAGACACTTCTCCAAAGAAGACATACAGATGACCAACAGGCACATAAAGAGATGTTCAACATTGCTAATTATGAGAGAAGTGGGGAAATCAAAACTACAGTGAGGTACCAGCTCACACTGGTCAGAATGGCCATCATTAAAATGTCTACAAATAATAAATGCTGGAGAGGGTGTGGAGAAAAGGGAACCCTCCTACACTGTTGATGGGAATGTAAATTGGTGCAACCACTGTGGAAAACAGTATGGAGGTTCCCCCCAAAAATAAAAATGGAGTTGCCATATGATCCAGCAATTCCACTCCTGGGCATGTATCTGGGCAAAACTATAACTCAAAAAGATACATGCACCCCTATGTTCATAGCAGCACTATTCACAATAGCCAAGACATGGAGACAACCTAAATGTCCATCAACAGATGAATGGATAAAGAATATGTGATATATATATATATATATATATATATACATACACACACACAATAGAATACTACTCAGCCATAAAAAAAGAATGAAATAATGCCATTTGCAGCTACATGGATGGACCTAGAGATTATCATAGTAGGCAAAGTAAGTTAGAAAGAGAAAGACAAATACCATATGATATCATTTATATGTGGGTCCTAGAAAAATGGTATATATGAACTTATTGGCAAAGCAGAAATAGAGTCATGGATGTAAAGAACAAACTTATGGTTACCAAGGGCAGAAGGGAGGGGGTAGGACGAATTGGAAGATTGGAATTGGCATATATACACTACTATGTATAAAATAGATAACTAATGAGAGCCTACTGTTTAGCACAGGGGACACTACTCAGTGATCTGTGGTGACCTAAATGGGAAGGAAATCTGAAAAAAAAAGTGGATATGTGCATACGTTCAACTGATTCACTTTGCTGAACAGCAGAAACTAACACAACATTGTAAAGCAACTATACTCCAGGGACTTCCCTGGTGGCACAGTGGTTAAGACTCAGCGCTCCCAATGCAGGGGGCCTCTGTTCAATCCCTGGTAAGGGAACTTGATCCCACATGCATGCTACAACTAAGAGTCCACATGCCACAACTAAGGAGCCAGCGAGCTGTAACTAAGACCTGGTGCAACCAAGTAAATAAATAAATAAATAACACAATGAGTTAAAAAAAAAAAAAGCAACTATACTCCAATATAAATTAATTAAAAAAAAGAAAGTTTCTACTGCTGGAATGATGGTGGATTAATTTGGATAATGAATTTTACTCTTCAAGATTTAATTTGACACATCATCCCAATTCCTTCTGCCATCCCCACTTTTCCATTTTACTGTGGGTTGTGGGTGCATCCTGGGTTAAAACCTTGATCACATTTAAAAGATAGAAAAAAATCAGAGTAATTTTGCTGAACTCATGCCAACGTTTAATGAGGTGGACCAGTCACTTCATCTAATCGGCTCATTAAGTCTCATGTCATCTGCCATCATGTTAGACACTGGTGGAGACCTTTACATCCAGGCCCTCTTGCAGAAATGAATGAGGAGTTACCACACCTGAGTTCGAGTACTTAATTCTATCCTCTTTTTTTCTTTCTTTTTTCTTGATAGTATTAATTTTACTTCCGTAGATGATTAAAAAGTTGTCATGAAAAACTTGGTCTTTTTCTTTATTTTGTTTTTGGCTGAGCCGCATGGAGTGTGGGATCCTAGTTCCCGCATCAGGGATGGAACTGGGGCCCTTGGCAGTGAGAGCACCGAGTCCTAACCACTGGACCGCCAGGAATTCCCCGTCTTTTTCATTTTTTTTTAATGAAGGTTTATGGACTCAAACATTTAAGTAAAAAACTTTTTTTGTACCCATGTGACCCAAAGCAACAAGAACATTTTCAGGGAGTGATTTGGAGAGTAGATTTTTCTGCCTTCATTCAGAATGTTTTCTGGCTCCTAATTTACTGGCTGCTCTTTGCATATACAAATCCTTATCTACTCTTTCTGGTCCAAGTCGAATGTCATACTTTTTTTTTTTGGCTGTGTTGGGTTTTTGCTGCTGCGTGCGGGCTTTCTCTAGTTGCGGCGAGTGGGGGCTATTCTTCGTTGCAGTGCGCGGGCTTCTCATTGCAGAACACGGGCTCTAGGCAGGCGGGCTTCGGTAGTTGTGGCTCGCGGGCTGTAGAGCGCAGGCTCAGTAGTTGTGGCACACGGGCTTAGTTGCTCTGCGGCATGTGGGATCTTCCCAGACCAGGGCTCGAACCAGTGTCCCCTGAATTGGCAGGCGGATTCTGAACCACTGCGCCACCAGGGAAGCCCCTCAAATGTCATATTTTTATAAAGCTTTCTCTTACCACTCCCAACCTTCTTTTGAACCTCCACACTGCTCTGTATCATTCTTATGACATTTATTACCTTATATTTTGAGGTATGAATATATTGTCTATATCCTCCTTGAGGGGCCTCAGTGGGCACTAGTACACGGAGAAGGACCTTAAAGTCTCACACACATATATTTATTGAAGAAAAGAATGGGGAACCTTGGACAAGCCACTTAGTTTCTCTGTTCCTTAGTTGCCTCACTAATGCAACCTATTTCAGGGGTAAGTTGTGAAGAGGCAAGTTGTGAATGGAATGAGTTAACATGTGCCAAGGAATTTTGAAAAATAAAAAATGAGGGTCAGGGCTTCCCTGGTGGCGCAGTGGTTGAGAGTCCGCCGGCCGATGCAGGGGACACAGGTTCGTGCCCCGGTCCGGGAAGATCCCACATGCCACGAAGTGGCTGGGCCCCTGAGCCATGGCCGCTGAGCCCGTGCGTCCGGAGCCTGTGCTCCACAACAGGAGAGGCCACAACAGTGAGAGGCCCTCGTACCGCACAAAAAAAAAAAAAAAAAAAAAAAAAAATATGAGGGGCAGTGTAAGATACTTTTTCCTGTTCATGAATACTGTGCTTTGCTTGTTCATAACTATAATCTTCTGTGTGAAGATAAATGGCTAAATGATTCCAAAAGAGCCATAAGATGATCTCAAGAGGTGATAAGCTTTCAAGGTTCTTAAGATTTTAAGCAGACTGGAGAGTGGTAGTACCACACAATGAAAGCTTGTAGTTTAAGGTCAGACATGAATTTTTTTTTTTTTTTTTTTGTCTGTGTGGGGTGTTCGTTGTTGTGCCCGGGATTTCTCTCTAGTTGTGGCGAGCAGGGGGTACTCTTCGCTGTGGTATGTGGGCTTCTCATTGCTGTGGCTTCTCTTGTTGTGGAGCACAGGCTCTAGGTGCACGGACTTCAGTAGTCGTAGCATGCAGGCTCAGTACTTGTGGCTCGTGGGCTCTAGAGCGCAGGCTCAGTAGTTGTGGTGCACTGGCTTAATTGCTCCAAGGCATGTGGGATATTCCCGGACCTGCGCACCCTGCATTGGCAGGCAGATTCTTTTTTTTTTTTTTTTTTTTTTTTTTTTTTTTTTTGTGGTATGCGGGCCTGCCCCCGCTGCGGCCTCTCCCGTTGCGGAGAACAGGCTCCGGACGCGCAGGCCCAGCGGCCATGGCTCACGGGCCCAGCCGCTCCGCGGCATGTGGGATCCTCCCAGACCTGGGCGCGAACCCGGTTCCCCTGCATCGGCAGGCGGACGCGCAACCACTGCGCCACCAGGGAAGCCCGGCAGGCAGATTCTTAACCACTGCAGTCCCCAGACGTGAATTTTAATCTCTTCTTTGGCCCTTGCTGGATTAGCTTTGTTACGCTAAGTAACTTACTCAACTTTTCTGAGTCCGGGTTTCCTTATCTGTAAAATAGGGATGAGGAAATCGTGTTTTGCAGGGCAGTACGAGAATTAGTAATAATGCACGTAGTAGTATATGCTACCTAAGTGGGAAGAATCGTTAATACCTAGAGACTTGGGTTGAAATAGCCCCACATTTGCCCTTTATTCTGTTGACAATATTTTCATCCTGGTATTTAAAGGAGCTGTTACAGAGTATGCAAAAATTAGTTTGCGCCAGAACTTGGGAATATGTATTTGTTCAATGAGTTATTCAATGAGTTATTAATAAAGTCTTGAATTAAAAAATTCCTCCTAGGTCCGTTTCAATAAAGTTTTGCTCAAACGGGGAGCTGTGATCTTGTCGCGAGAATCTGGCGGAATGCGTTTCTGGCCCGGGACTTGCTCTCGCGTTGTTTGAGCAAGCAGTGGCGAGAGGTCTAAGGAAGCACGAAATACCGCGAGAGTACTGCAGATTCTCGCGATATTTCCTGGGATTACCCCCCTCCCCCCTCTTCCCAGTGCCGTTTCGGTTTAACCTAGTGTGTGACTGTGATCTTCTGTGAGGGAGCGAGTGAGTGTGAGGTATTGAGGTGAGGCGGAAGCTAGAAAAGGGGCTCTTTCAGGAGCGAGGGACAAAGGGGGCGTGAGGCACCTAGGCCGCGGGACCCAGCGACAGGAAGCCGCCCCGAGCCGGGCTACCGGGTAGGGGAAGGGCCCGCGCAGTCCTCACAGGGCCCCAGAGCCGGAGTCGGCCCCACAGCCCCGGGCCGTCGGCTTCCTACTTCCTCGACCTCCCCGGCGCCTGGGCCTGAGGATTGGCTTGGCGTGGGGAGGAGGGGAAACAGACTCGAGCGGCTACCCGTTGTCTCGCAACTCCACTGCTGAGGAACTCTCATTTCTTCCCTGGCTCCTTCACCCCCCACCTCATGTAGGAGGGTGCTGAGGAGTCGGGAGGGAGGAGGAGCCTGGGCTACCGTCCCTTCCCTCCCCACCCCCTTGTAGGGGCGCTTTGGTAGGCGTGGGGCTGGGGCTGGGGGGGAGGGTGGGGGTTACTTTTTGGAGTGCTGGGGAACTTTTTCCCCTTTTTGAGGCCAGGGGAAAGGGAATGCCCAATCCAGAGAGACATGGGGGCAAGAAGGACGGGAGTGGAGGAGCTTCTGGAACTTTGCAGCCGTCATCGGGAGGTGGCAGCTCCAACAGCAGAGAGCGTCACCGCTTGGTGTCGAAGCACAAGCGGCATAGGTCCAAGCACTCCAAAGACATGGGGTTGGTGACCCCCGAAGCAGCACCTTTGGGTACAATTATCAAACCTTTGGTGGAGTATGATGACATTAGCTCTGATTCCGATACCTTCTCTGACGACATGGCCTTCAAACTGGACCGGAGGGAGAATGATGAACGTCGCGGGACTGATCGGAGTGACCGCCTGCACAAACACCGTCACCACCAGCACAGACGATCCCGGGACTTACTAAAAACTAAACAGTCAGAGAAAGAAAAAAACCTGGAAGCCTCCAGCAAGTCGGGATCGATGAAGGACCGGATATCAGGAAGTTCAAAGCGTTCAAATGAGGAGAATGATGACCATGGGAAGACGCAGATCTCCAAAAGCAGCAGCAACAAGGAATCCAGGTCATCCAAACTCCATAAGGAGAAGACCCGGAAAGAACGTGAGTTGAAGTCCGGGCACAAAGACCGGAGTAAAAGTCATCGGAAAAGGGAAACACCCAAAAGTTACAAAACCGTGGACAGCCCCAAACGGAGGTCCAGGAGTCCCCACCGGAAGTGGTCGGACAGCCCCAAGCAAGATGATAGCCCCTCAGGAGCTTCTTACGGCCAAGATTATGACCTTAGTCCCCCGAGATCTCACACCTCTAGCAATTATGACTCCTACAAGAAGAGTCCGGGAAGTACCTCAAGAAGGCAGTCAATCAGCCCACCTTACAAGGAGCCTTCGGCCTACCAGTCCAGCACACGGTCACCCAGTCCCTACAGTAGACGACAGAGGTCTGTAAGTCCCTATAGCCGGCGACGTTCTTCCAGCTATGAAAGGAGTGGCTCTTACAGTGGGAGATCACCCAGTCCCTACGGCCGAAGGCGGTCCAGCAGCCCTTTCCTGAGCAAGCGCTCTCTGAGCCGGAGTCCGCTCCCCAGGTGAGCTATTTGTCTAACAGTCCGTTCTTTCTTTCGGTGTCTTATGAGGAACTGGCGATTAGACATATTAACATTTTGTTGAAGCCCCCATTGTTCATCATTGACTAGAACACTTTACTATTGGCTAGTCATCATGTAGGTGAGTCTGGTCTCCTCTTAACCCAGAATTGGAGAAGTGCAGAGCCCACATGCCTACTGCTGCTAAAGGTAGGTACTTCCAGTGGTGGGATTTTCAGTTGTAAGCTCCCATGTGAGAAAAATCATAGGCTTCTGCTTACTGACTGCATAGGATTGATACTGGTCCCCAGAGTTTATCCAGCTATTTCGGTTGCTTTGTCTTAACTTTTTAAAAATCACTTTGGTATTAGTGCCTTAGGCTTCATTGGACCTGATTGGAGATGTAAGAAATTAAAATTTTCATTTGTATTATCTCGGGGCTATTTGCCTAAGTCATCTACCACTTGTGCTGTTCACTGAGTCTCCAAACTTGTAAGTTTATTTCCTAATTGACAATTTTTTTTAACTGACAATTTTTTGATAACTTACAAGAGACTCCTGTCTTTTATGTGATGTTTCTAGTGGAAATTCAGCCAGTTAGTTCTTTTTCCCTTTTATGGTATAACCTAGCAGAAATTGGTTCCAAGGATAATTTGATTTTATTTACAGCACCACCATTGACTTATTTGTGACCACAGGTGAATTTCAAAATCTTTCTCTTAAAAATTGGTAATAGTACCTTCACTGTGATATTTTTGGTGAGAAAGTCATGTTAGTTTGAAATTTAATTGTTGAAGTGAATTGTCTGCAGAAAACTGTTCTTGTTCCTAGGTGATGAGATGTATCTCCCTCTTTGTAGGCTTAACATTTTCCTCAAAAGCAGAACTTGGGCTTTGGAGTTATACCTGAGTGGAATCCTAATTTTGCTTTATGACCTTTGGCGTATAATTTAATTTCTCTGTGTGTGAAATGAGAATAATAACTACCTACTTCTAGAGTTGTTGTGAGGATTAATTAGTAAATATGAGTGCATAGCCAGGTACAGTGCCTGGTACTTGGAGCCAGTCAGTAAATTCTATCAATGAATGAGGAAAATGTTGTTGAACACTAGTAGAGAAATTATTCGAATTTGAAAAAATCCATGCATGTCTTTTATATGTCAATGTGAGTAATTTTTGTTGACTTAAAGTTATAATTATTCATAAACTAGTTTGAATTCATCAAGCTACAGGAGTTCCTAGCTGTCAGAGTCTGAAGTTCCTTAGGCTTTTCCCCTCCATTTTATTAGAATTTTTCAAACACAGAAAAGTTGAAAGAATTGTAGTGAGGACTCAAGAATGTACTACCTAGATTCTGCAATTCATATTTGCTATACATTTTATCATCTGTATCCATCTCTCCACCTTCATTTGTTTTGATTCATCTCAAAGTAAGTTGTAGACATCCGTATACTTCACTATAAACACTTTAGCATGTACACCATTAGCTAGAGTTCACTTTTTTTTTCGAAGGGATGAGGGGTAAATTTATATACAGTGAAATGGATGTCTTAAGTGTACCATTTGTAAAATTGCTTAGTTTTTAAGGATGCCTAAGAAATATTCTCAGAATATTTGTTTTCTTGAAGGAGTAGTTTCATTAAGGCTGTTCTGAGAATTTTTGATAGTTATGGGGTTTGGGAATACAGAATTACATTGAGGCTAAAACACTGAAACAAGTTTCAGTAAAAACTGCTACTTCGCAATGATTCCTTTTGGATTCAAATCTCAAGTTCTCTCTTCCTCTTCTCACTTAGTTGGAACTAGTGCAGTGATGGTAAAAATAAATCAAGAAAGAATTGGAGACACAGTATTATAGGACACAAATATAAACACTACATAATAATCCTGGAGTCACATGCACATTTTTAGTTGGCTTGAAAAGAGCATTATGTGTTTGTGTGTGTGCGTTATGTATGTATTTTTCCTCATTCAGTTTCTTAGAGTCAGTGGAGGAACATACAGATCCCTTTTATGGTATTCTCTTTTTTTTTTTTCCTTGAGAGAGACAGTCAAAATTAAACAAAAGATTTCATTTTTAAAGACTGAAAATGCTTTGGCAGAAACGCAAGGTCTTTGCATCCACCAAATTAGTAGTGATTAATGGTAGAAATTTCATTTCAAATGGTGGAACCTAACTTAATTCAGGGAAAAAATACATTTGTTTTTGAAGACAATTTTTTTTGTTGTCTGCATTTACCTACTTGTTGTTCCCTTTACCCCCTTTTTTCCTTGAAGAGTGGACCTGGACCTCAAGTGTAACATGTATATAACTTATGGCCATCCAAACGTCCTATTAACAGTAGGCTTCTGTTCAGAAGTTGAAGGTTTGTAGCAGAGTTCCTTAGGAAGATTTAGTCATGCTGAAAGATGAAAGAAACAGTGGTTTGTAGAGCATTGTCTCTGACATTACTTAGTGTTTTCCTGAGATAATGTTAGTTTAGACCAGCCTATAATTCAGAGAAAACCTCTTGTTTTAGCCACTTACATTCAAGAGAAGTATTAGTTTTCTGAAGGGTAAGTGGATATTTGGTAAATTCACTTAACTACTTTAAGTATTTTATATCCTCATGTTCATATATCCGTTGTTGTTGTTTGTTTTGAAACATTTTGAATCACATCAATCTGACCAATGATCAACGATAAAGGGAGATATTGAAGATCTGGAATGGGAACAATTTGTTTTACACTACTGGGCAAATTATCTTTTGTCCAGTCACATTTTTTTTTTTTTTTTTTTTTTTTTTTTTTTTTTGTGGTATGCGGGCCTCCCTCTGTTGCGGCCTCTCCCGTTGCGGAGCACAGGCTCCGGACGCGCAGGCCCATTGGCCATGGCTCACGGGCCCAGCCGCTCCGCGACACGTGGGACCCTCCCAGCCCGGGGCGCGAACCCGGTTCCCCTGCATCGGCAGGCGGACGCGCAACCACTGCGCCACCAGGGAAGCCCCAGTCACATTTTTTGTGCTAATTTTTTTTCCTCCTCACACTGAGGCCTGAGCACATTAGGCTTTATTAAAAAGCAAAAAATAATTAATGAGGGTTTGGGTTTTAATTTAGAATAATCTGCCTTATAGATTCCCAGATTTTACTTCCCAATCCTTCCTTAATAATGGAGAAGATAAGTTGAACATGCAATAATACCTTGCTTTGTGAATTCCTAAAAAGTTTATTGGAAATCATTTTATATTTGAAAGTATTAGAAGCCATCATAGTTTTAAGAACTTCTAATAAATTATTTTGGTAAGACAGTTTCTCCGGTTTATCTAGTTATTGTAAATCCTAACTCTTGTATATTGGGGGTTTGTTTAGTATAGGTGCAACTTAATTATAAAGTGAGGATGCAAGCAACAGAATCTTTTCCTGGGATTTCTCAATAAAATAGCTGTCTAGTGTAAACAATTTAGGTTTTGGTGAAGTGTCCTAGTTACTTTTAACTTCCTAATTGATATAACCCACGTTTAGCATTAAGTATGACTTTTAAAAATCATGTTTTCGCTTTACCAGATATTTAAACCAAAATGCTAAAAATAATCATTGTGAATATGGGCATTTTCTAACATGGGAAAAAAGTATCCATCCATCTTCCTTCAGTTGAATAAGTAGTGGATAATTTTTAGATTATATGATTGGAATATGTTGCCATGCAGGATTTATTTCCTTCTAATCTATTTTTTTAAGTAAAGAACAGTTTTAAATTTACAGAAAAATTGTAAAGATAGTACAAAGTATTCTTTTATGTCCTCAAACTCAGTTTCCCCTATTGTTAACATCTTACATTTGTTACAATTAATGAACCAATATTGATACATTATTATTATTTGATGGTACCTAATCTGTTTTTAAGATTGCTAAATACTCAAAGGGGGTTTTTTAAGTTACAGTTCTTCATAGTTTGTTTAACTGATCTATTCCATATTGCTGTAGTCTATTCATTTTAAACTGCTTTTTTCTTTTTCCAGTAGAAAATCCATGAAGTCTAGAAGTAGAAGTCCTGCATATTCAAGACACTCATCTTCTCATAGTAAAAAGAAGAGATCCGGGTCACGCAGTCGACATTCCAGTATCTCACCTGTCAGGCTTCCACTGAACTCCAGCTTGGGAGCTGAACTCAGTAGGAAAAAGAAGGAAAGAGCAGCTGCTGCTGCAGCAAAAATGGATGGAAAGGAATCCAAGGGTTCACCTATATTTTTGCCTAGAAAAGAGAACAGTTCAGTAGAGGCTAAGGATTCAGGCTTGGAGTCTAAAAAGTTACCCAGAGGTGTAAAATTGGAAAAATCTGCCCCAGATACTGAACTGGTGAATGTAACACATCTCAATACAGAGGTCAAAAATTCTTTAGATACAGGGAAAATAAAGTTGGATGAGAACTCTGAGAAGCATCCTGTTCTTAAAGATTCGAAAGGACAGGGAACAAGAGACTCTAAACCTGTAGCACTGAAAGAGGAGATTGCTACTCCAAAAGAGACAGAGACATCTGAAAAGGAGACCCTTCCACCTCTTCCCACAGTTACTTCTCCACCTCCTTTACCAACTACTACCCCTCCACCTCAGACACCCCCCTTGCCACCTTTGCCTCCACTACCAGCTCTTCCACAGCAACCACCTCTGCCTCCTCCCCAACCAGCATTTAGTCAGGTTCTTTCTTCTAGTACTTCAACTTTGCCCCCTTCTATTCACCCAAGGACATCAACTCTGTCCTCTCAGGCAAATTCTCAGCCCCCTGTACAGGTTCCTGTGAAGACTCAAATATCTGTAACAGCTGCTATTCCACACCTAAAAACTTCAACATTGCCTCCTCTGCCCTTCCCACCCTTATTACTGGGAGATGATGACATGGATAGGTAAGTCCTGTGGTTAACTGGGAAATTTTAACCCTCTTGTTCTAAGTGTAATGTATTTTTTGTTCTCAAGCTTTGTCAAAATTGCTCTAATGAATGGCTGTTTAGAATGCTTTCATGAATAGGAAATGCCTTTGATATTTGGTTTTCAGTGGAAAAGTCCTTATGTATGACATTTATTAGGAAAAGAGAATTACAGTTTGAGGTCTAGTAACGCTTTTTCTCATAAGCGTATTTATTGATAATTTTGATTCAGATTTTAAAAAATCATGTGTTTTTCTCCTTAAATTTTTATGTTGAAAATTTTAATATTAAATAGCTGCAGAGAAGTTAAAAGAATATAATTAACACCTGTATACTCTTCACCTCGATTCACCAGTTGTTAATTTTTTGCTACATTCGTTTTAGCTGTAGATATCATGACACTTCTGAATACTTTAGCATGTCTATAGGAAACTATGTAATCACAATACCTTTATCACCCTAAAAAACTTAGCATTCATTTATTAAATAATATCAGTAGCATATCAATAATAATAATATCCTCATTGGTCCCAAAAATGTCTTTTATAGCTACTTTTTTTTTCCTCCTGATGCTTTAAAAAAATTAATTATCCTGTAAGAAGAAAAGAACAATATGTAGAATCTTTGCTAATTAGAATATAAATTCACAGTGGGGTGATGGGAAGAGCTCTCATTTTAGTGAGTCCTCTGAGTGTTGAAAACTGAAATGATTTGAAGCATGAATCTGATGTCATGGAAGGCATTAGGAAATATATTTGTTTAATTTCTTGACAGGCCTAGCCAGGCAAGTACCACCAAACAAACATGATATAGCAGTGACATATGCCATGGCACTCTTTGTGTTATTCTTTTTTCTATGGAGATTCTGCCCTCTTGTTCTGGAGGATGATTTTCACTTATTGCAGCAAACTTCCATTGTAAGCACAAAAATAAGTATTACCGGTCTTGCATCCCAGACCAATTCCCAAACTTCCCTTACTTTCCAGGTGACATCAGTAGTTTGAACAGTGATACATTTCAGCCCTTTAGGTCTATATTTTTTCAGATTACACTCTGCTCTTTTTTTAGAAGGTGCAAGTGCAATAAATGAGGGGGAAAGAGATTATTTAAAAGAATGGCTCCATTACTATACATAGCTGTAAATCTGATTTTAAAGAAAAATTCCACACGCTCTTTCTAATATTAATAGGTATTTATGAATTCTGCCACATCCTGAGAACTGCAAAGGAGAACAGAACCGGAAATTTCTGTAGAAAAATTTGTTTGAGGTACACAATATACTTCTCATAGATACAAGCTATATATTTTTACAGTTTTTGTTGGAAAATAGTCAGTTGAGTATCATCCAAAGGGAACCTAGGCCACTGTCTAACCACAGGAACCTTGTTTAAATATTAGTTTACATAGTGGCTAGGACAATATCAGTGTAGCTAAGAATCTTCCTTTTGAAATGTTTACTTGGCTAACCAAATAGCTGTTGAACCTACCTACCATGCATCAGCATAGAGTGCAGGTTTCCAGAGGTGGAACAATTTTGTTAGAAAGCACATAGGAATTTTTATCTTTCAGATTGCGGATGAGGGGTAAAGTAAGACCATTCAATGCTTATTTGAGTATGTGTAGCTATCTTTAAAAATGTGTAAGAGAGAGAATGAAGTGAGAAAAATTATTTTTGTTATATATTTATTCTGATTCCAAAAGTGTAACTATTTTATAATCCTTATTTATTTATTTATTTTTTTTTTGCGGTATGCGGGCCTCTCTCTGTTGTGGCCTCTCCCTTTGCGGAGCACAGGCTCCGGACGCGCAGGCTCAGCGGCCATGGCTCACAGGCCCAGCCGCTCCGCGGCATGTGGGATCTTCCCAGACCGGGGCACGAACCCGTGTCCCCTGCATCGGCAGGCGGACTCTCAACCACTGCGCCATCAGGGAAGCCCTATAGTCCTTATTAAAGGTAGAAAAATGGAAGTGAAGATGTCTTCCACTATCAGTTTTATTTTTTCACTATAAAACTATAAATTCAAGATGCTTTTTCTGTTCTTGTCTTTATTTACTTATTTGGTGCCACCCTGTCCATGTACCAGCTGCACCTATCTTTCACATGAAAAATATTTATTTATTAAAAAAAAAAATTTTGGCCACACTGCTCAGCATGCAGGACCCTAGTTCCCCGAGCAGGGATTGAACCTACCCCCACTTGCATTGGAGGCGTGGAGTCCTAACCACTGGACCACCAGGGAAGTCCCGAAAAATAATTTTATGTAAGAAAACTTTTTAGGAAGGAATCTGAAAGTTGCACATGGGACTCATATTCCTCTCTACTTTCTCTCATGTGAGGCTTCAGGAGCTTAAATGTTGAGAATGTGACTTACACATCTTTTTATTGCCTATAGTGCTTTAAACATAGAACACAGAATGCAGTCATTAAATATTGATTATTTGAATAAGTAAAACTGCTGAAGGAGCCAGAGTCAGGGCTTGTGTGAAATGACATCGGGCATGTAGTTAAGAAATTATTTGCCACCTGGATGACATAAAGCTTGTATTAGAGGATTTGTCCTTTTGGGAAAAGAATGAAACTTTTCTTTCAAACATATATATTGGGCAGGAGTGTATTAACCCAGGTATCAAATGCAGGAGTGAATTTAATTAATGGTATTGCAAAAACCTTTCTGATTCATGGTCTACAATTCTTGGTTTCAAGAAACAAAGGCTGCCAAACATCCACCGTGATATAGTACATTCTTCATGAACATAGCTATTCATGGGGATCTGCTGCTTTTTCAAAAACTTTCAGTTAACCACATAGGGTTTTTTAAATATTGTTTTCTTTATTTTTTTGATAGCCTGGTTCATTTGGAGTTTTATCAGACTTGAGTAGAGTCTACATTATTCTTTTTTTTTTTTTTTTTACGGTACGCGGGCCTCCCGCTGTTGTGGCTTCTCCTGTTGTGAAGCACAGGCTCCAGATGCGCAGGCTCAGTGGCCACGGCTCACGGGCCCAGCTGCTCCGCGGCATGCGGGATCTTCCTGGACCGGGGCACGAACCCGCGTCCCCTGCATCGGCAGGTGGACTCTTAACCACTGCGCCACCAGGGAAGCCCAAAGACTGTATTTTTAAAGTACTAAGCTCGTGTAGAATAGACCTGGGTAAACATTCAGATTAGATTTTAGGATTTTTCTAATAGAATGCTTGATTTTTACTAGAATGCTAATACAATGTTTTTAATGTATTCACTCAAATTTTTAATAGAAGTTTATAAAAATATATCACTTTTTAAACAACCTGCTTTAAGGAGAAGGTGATAAATGATCTATTTAAAGTAGTTTATTTTACGTTTTGAAAATTAATTAATAAGAATTTTCGGGAATTCCCTGACGGTCCAGTGGTTAGGACTCCGTGCTTCCACTGCAGGGGGCTCGGGTTCTATCCCTGGTTGGGGAACTAAGAGCACTGAAGCCATGTGGTACGGCCCCCCCCAAAAAAAAGAATTAATTTCTTTTCACATAGTTCATATGTAAATTCATATTTTTCTCTTTATTAACAGTAAAGACTTATTAGAGATGTTACATTGTACCTACAGATTAAATCCAGCATCGTAAATTCCAAGAGACTATCTGGATTCTAAAATTTCAGCATCTTGGAGCTTGGCAACTTTTTTTTTTTTTTTAATTATACACAAGCATTATGCAACCTTGTCACTACATGTGAACCCATCTGCAGGTATAAATGGAGAACCAGGAAATACTGATATTGATAGGGTAGATCAGCACTTCCTGGTACTGAATCTTCAAGTAATGACTTAGATGTTCAGTATCTGTTCCAATATATTAGGCTCTCTGCATCTACTGTATGCCCTCAGAACTATAAAGAGCTTTATTTTAGTGAGTGCCCTACACTAAAGGCTAAAGAGCATAATGTTGTTAAGCATTGCAGTTTTATGGATCATCATTATTCCAAGGTTTTTGGTACATTTGGAAATTGTTGAAACAGAATTTGACCTCTGTTAACTTGTGTGCCCTGAACTGGTAGTACGTATCCCATCAAACACTCATTCTTTCTTGACATAAACATACTAAAAATATAATTTTTCAGGAGCAATGTACATTTTCACAGTAGCAAACAATATTTGAACCCATAAAGTAAATTTTGGAGAAAACAAGTATAAATATAAAATATAGACTGAACTTAAATGATGGTGAAAGAATTCAGATAATTTGATTCTAGTGACACAGAACCAAGATGGAATCTATTTCTGAGTCATGAGGAATTGAAATTCATAAAAAATATATATTTTAAAAATTTATTTATTTATTTATTTTTGGCTGTGTTGGGTCTTCGTTTCTGTGCTAGGGCTTTCTCTAGCTGTGGCAGGCAGGGGCCACTCTTCATCGGGGTGTGCGGGCCTGTCAGTATCGCGGCCTCTCATGTTGCGGAGCACAGGCTCCAGACGCGCAGGCTCAGTAGTTGTGGCTCATGGGCCCAGTTGCTCCGC
Source organism: Physeter macrocephalus (assembly GCF_002837175.3). Lineage (NCBI taxonomy): Eukaryota > Metazoa > Chordata > Mammalia > Artiodactyla > Physeteridae > Physeter > Physeter macrocephalus. The sequence goes on from NC_041227.1 coordinate 115,472,498, forward strand.
GGCATGTGGGATCTTCCCAGACCAGGGCTCGAACCCGTGTCCCCTGCATTAGCAGGCAGACTCCCAACCACTGCGCCACCAGGGAAGCCCTATAAAAAATATTTTGACATTAGCTGAAAAATTAGGAATTTTCTTTCCCAAATGTCTTAAAAATTGGGGAAATTAAAAAAATCTGTATGGCATCCTGACTCAAGAGTTTTCTGGTAACAGGCTTTGTTCCTGGGGTAGAAAAATCTTAGTGCAAATTATAATAATGTTATGTGTTCATCTCTATCAGTAATTTAACAAAGTTTCAGGTGATTGTTTTGCTCTCCATTGACTACCCCATTTCTGGTTGATATGGTACATACTAGATTCTATTGTTCTGTCTGATTTATAAGAGATTAAAATGATGAAAATTGGTAGGAAGTAGTAGCTTTTGAGATTGTGTTTCACACACAGAGGGCAGCAGTATGCTTTAAAAAGATACATTGCAGGGCTTCCTTGGTGGCGCAGTGGTTAAGAATCCACCTGCCAATGCAGGGGACACAGGTTCGAGCCCTGTCCCGGGAAGATCCCACATGCCGCAGAGCAGCTAAGCCCGTGCGCCACAACTACTGAGCCTGCGCTCTAGAGCCCATGAGCCACAACTACTGAGCCCGAGTGCCACAACTACTGAAGCCCACGCGCCTAGAGCCCGTGCTCTGCAATGAGAGTAGCCACCCAATGAGAAGCCCGTGCACTGCAACGGACAGTAGCCCCCGCTCGCTGCAACTAGAGAAAAGCCCGCACCCAGCAACAAAGACGATGCAGCCAAAAAAAAAAAAAAAGATACATTGCAAGGGGTAGATCTGTTCTTCATGGTTCTGTGGAAGTATTCATGAAAGAATTTTTTAAAAAATAACCACTTGTTGAAAATGTAGATGAGGTTTGTACTGTGGTTAGGATTCTCAGATTCTTTTTAATCTTCTGATACTGTGATGGAATACAAAAACTATCTAGCATGGTTTTATTTGTAGGCATGAATTAGTATGCTGCACTATCTTTTCTGAGGACATGCATGGCACAAAATCCTTCCTTTACTCATAAATAGAGGTGGTTAAAAATTGGATCTGAAAACTGAATTTTCTAATCTATTCCAGGAAAGCCATCCCTTCTGTTTCCCCCACTGACTGTTAAAATTTGTTGATTATCATGAGAGACCTTCTGCTACCAGTGTTTTAATGATTCTGAAATAGTCTCTTGGACTCGTTCTCCTTAGATTTTTAGTTTGAAGGTTATTTATCCATTTTGGATGGTCGGATATGGTTTCCTTTTGCTTTCCAGCCAGTACAATAAATAAGTATATTTTTCACTTATTTTGATTTCCAGCTTAGCTGTATTTCTTACAAAACACTGTAAAATACTATTTGCTTTTTCCAAGTTTCTCTCCACATCTTTAGTAACATAATAGTATTGCCTTGGCCAAAAAGTTCATTCGAGTTTTTCTGTAACATAGAAAAACTCGAACAAACTTTTTGGCCAACCCAATATTACATTGCTGGGCTTTCAATCATTTAAATCTTTGCTGGTTAAAATATGGAGCAGGTTTGCTGACTTTGTGAGTTGCAGTGGTGCTTTGCAAATTTAAGATTATAACTTCCTGCATTTTATTTCATCTCAATAAAAATCCAAATAGAATCTTAGAAGGGACATTAAAGAAGTTTATTAAAGTTTCTACAAATAATATGCCAAGTTTTTTATTGGTTTTTTTAATATACTATAGATTTCTTTTTGCAAAATCCAAGTCTCTTTAACTACGATAAACTCCATTTCTTTATGTTATATTACTGGGGTTTTTTTCCCTTAAAAGTAAAATCTTTGTAATCTTTTAACAACTAGACAATATAATCTTTGAAAAGTTTTATTTGCACATCCTTTAAGTAATTGTGATCTTTTTCATTTTTTCCTCTCTGTTGTTTAGTCCGAAAGAAACTCTACCTTCAAAACCTGTAAAGAAAGAGAAGGAACAAAGGCCACGTCACCTACTCACAGACCTCCCTCTCCCTCCAGAGCTCCCTGGTGGGGATCCATCTCCCCCAGACTCTCCAGAACCAAAGGCAATCACACCACCTCAGCAACCATACAAAAAGAGACCAAAGTGAGTTTTTGGAGGGACCCATCCTTAATTACAGCTTTCTTCCTTACCTTTGGACCACAACCTACACCAGTAGGCTTCTAGAGGATTGGGCCTAATGTAGATCTTATTTTATTTTAATGGATAAAATTCTTTCATCTACACTCATAGATACCATGTTGTGTTTTTTAGAAAAACAATAATTTCCCAAATCCAAGTATACCATGAACATTGATCCCACTGTATCTTTTGAATTCATAATACTTAGCGTATTGAAGAAGGAAAAAATCCTTTAATTCAGAGGGTGTCAACCATGTACACATTAATGAAGAATTAATAGATGCGGGATTTTTTTCCCCCGAACTACATAAATTGCCATGCCATAAATGTAGTAGAATCTGAGTTTGATCTTCTGATTGTTAGCATTCTTCTCTTGGTAGTAAAAATAGTTGCCATTTATGGAGCACATATTATTGCCAAAGTTTTATATTTTACTTTCATAGTAACCCTGTGATGTAGGGAATATTTTCCCATTCTATGGTTGAGGAAGCCAGTACTCAATAAAGTAGCAAATCTATTGTTATTTGACCTTATGTCTTCCTGAAGCAAAAAAAAAAAAAAAAAATCTGTGAGAGATTAGCCACTGTGAGAGACTGTTTAAACTATTTATTTCATATCATTTGATTCCTGCTTTTTTAATAAAGAAACTGATAAAAGACTCAGGAGCCAGAGAAACCATCATAAAAGAATTCTGTTTTGTTGTTTGAATACATTTAGGTAATTCCTTGGCGTGGTTAGGACTCCATGCTTCCACTGCAGGGGGCACAGTTTTGATCCCTGATCGGGATCCCTCAAGCAGTGTGATGCAACCAAAAAAATAAATAAAAAAGAAAAAAAGGAATACACTTAATTTTTTAAAATAACTTTTTTGTTTGTTTTTTGCCTTTTTTAGAATTTGTTGTCCTCGTTACGGAGAAAGAAGACAAACAGAAAGTGACTGGGGGAAACGCTGTGTGGACAAGTTTGACATTATTGGGATTATTGGAGAGGGAACCTATGGCCAAGTATATAAAGCCAAGGACAAAGACACAGGTAAATATTGCCACAAAATTTTAGATGTCAGAAGGTTAAAAATTCAGCAGTACTGATGTCTTAAGTGGATTTAGCAAAAGTAAGCTTTGAGTTCTTATCTGGTCTCTAAAAGTTATGAAATAGACTAAAATTTTCCAAAAGAATAGTATAATTATTACTGTTTAAAAACCTTCCTCCTTCTGTCCATTGTAAATGTTTTATAATAAGCTTGCTGGGAATTTAAGAGAAGGTAAAAATAAAATTTGTCAGTTGCTCTTTGGTAAGGGGCTAGTCCTTGAAGATAAAATGAAGTAGTTGAATTATTGGTATATTTTAATAATACAAAATTTTTAAGCTTAACGGACTATTGAATTAAAATTTTAAAATCTTTAAAAGAACAAAGATAAGAAAGGGAACATGGGGATTTTTTTTTTTTTTAACAGTATAAAAGTATCTGCCATGGGCTTCCCTGGTGGCGCAGTGGTTGAGAGTCCGCCTGCCGATGCAGGGGACATGGGTTCGTGCCCCGGTCCGGGAAGATCCCACATGCCGCGGAGCGGCTGGGCCCGTGAGCCATGGCCGCTGGGCCTGCGCGTCCGGGGCCTGCGCTCCGCAACGGGAGAGGCCACAACAGTGAGAGGCCCGCGTACCGCAAAAATAAAAACAACAACAACAACAACAAAAAGTATCTGCCATGTAGCATTAAAGTAGGCATTAAGTCTATGTTTTAGAGCAAGAGCATATATTGGTTGATTCATGATGGTGGCCAAAAAATGCTAATTGTAATATAACAGTTTGAATTTGTTGTAACAGGAGAGCTAGTGGCCCTGAAGAAGGTGAGACTGGACAATGAGAAAGAGGGCTTCCCAATCACAGCCATACGTGAGATCAAAATCCTTCGTCAGCTAATCCACCGAAGTGTTGTTAACATGAAGGAAATTGTCACAGATAAACAAGACGCGCTGGATTTCAAGAAGGACAAAGGTACTAGCAAAGAATCATGTTTCTGCATGGGAGATTGGTACATTTTATTTCCCTTTCTTAGTTTGTTTGCCTGTTTGCATTTTTTAACAAGTTGTACTGAAGTCCAGCTTCTTTCTTTAATCCACATCAGAATTAAGATGTTAACAGATTGTTTTTGTGCTGAACAGTGCTTATTTTATAAAATGTCCGTTCGTCATTAGTGTACTCTTATACTTTTAGACATCATTGTTAATCATTAAAATTAGAGTCTGCTGTTAATACCTAATAAGGCCAGCACATAAACAATATAAGATTCTCCTCCAACCAACGTTTTGAAGTCGGTTTTTTTTTGTTTTTGTTTTTTACAAATTGTAATAACAATAAGGGAAATTAAAACCCAGATTTGACAGTTATTCTCATTTTTGCATCCTTCATTTATATGCATCCTTTTTTTAAAAAATGTAGTTTTGTACTCATACAGTTTAGAATCCAAAGCAGGTATTTCTAAAACAGTTTTCAGGTCACATAGTGGTTTGTTTTCCTGGATTTGTAACTTTTGTCTATGGGGGATACACTCGTTTGTTGTTTCCATACTTATGTTTGAAGTAGTCTATATATGACATCCAGCCTACTTTTTTTTTTTTTTTTTTTTTTTTTTTTTTTTTGATCCTCCCAGACCGGGGCACGAACCCGGTTCCCCTGCATCGGCAGGCGGACGCGCAACCACTGCGCCACCAGGGAAGCCCATCAGCCTACTTTTATTAAAGTAAATCTGAAGGTTTAGAGAGGGGCAGCTGTGAAGAGGTGGCATCTGTGAATACAGCCTGAGATGTTAACAGAGAATATGATTGAAATACATAAAATTAGGAGGGTAATGGATGAAGTTAAGTTGGACTGCTTTACAGAGCCTCAAATATATTAGCACTAGGGGAGTAATACCTCTTTTGAGTTTAGTAGAAGTAGTTTTAAAGAAAAGAGGATATCCTGCTTAGATAAATTTATGAAAGTTAGATTGGAATAGAATTAAGTATACTAGTTATATTTCTGGGTGTTTTTTTTTTAACCTTTTCTTATTATAAAAATAATACAGTGTATAACTAGTTTCTGTGAGGATGCGTAAGAAAATGTTAATTGGTTGCTTCTGGAGAGGTGCTTGCTTTTCATCCATGCCCTTCTGTACTGTTTAAATAATTTACCATGTACTGTTTAAATTCTTTTTTAAAAAAATCATAAAATAATGGGGGACTTCCCTGGCCAGTTCAGTGGTTACGACTCTGTGCTTCCACTGCAAGGGGCACGGGTTCGATCCCTGGTCAGGGAACTAAGATCCCACATGCTGTGTGGCACAGCCAAAAAATTAAAAAAAAAAATTTTTAATCATAAAATAATAAATGAATGAATGGAATGTGATACATGCCCATTGTGGAAAAATTGAAAACTAGGTGAGTAAGAAAAGGAAAATGGCAATCACTTCTCTCCCACTCCCAGTATACCAGCATCCGTAGAAGATCACTGTAGTATTAGCATGTTGGCATATTTTTTTCTAGTACTTTATATTTTATATATATTTATTTTAACATAACCAAGATCAAAGTGTATTTAGTGTTTTATAACTTGTCATAAGCAATTTCCTGTATCATTAACATGTTTTAATGACTGCATAAAGATAGATGAATCCAAATTTATTTCACCAGTCCTTGTTGAACAATTAGTTGTTAGTTTAAAAAATATTATAATAGCACTGCATTGAGCATCTTTGGGCATAAATATTTGTATTTTGATTTATTTCTTAATATAGTTTCCTAGAAGTAGAATTATTTGGTCAAAGGAATTTTCATATTTAATGTTAGATTGCTTTTAAGAAAGATAGTAATAATTTATGTCCCACCAGTGAGTCCCATCCCACTTTATCCTCCCTAACATTGAGTTTATCTTTTTAAAAAATTGTCATCTTATCTGATAGGTGAAGTATGAATGATATCATTATTTTGGATTGCATTCTTTATATTCTGAGTTTTTTTCCATGTCTATCAATTTTACTTATTTTCTCTTTTTTTGAATTGTCTGTTTGTGTCCTTTATCCACTCCTCTTTTGCAGTTTTAGTGTTTTCTTAATTCATACGAGGGCTTAGCTAAAACTAAGATATTCCTTTAATGCAGTGGTTCTTAACTTTTTGGGGGTCATGAACCTTTTAAAATATCTTATGGATTCACTCTTCAAAAAAAAATACATTTAAAATGTTGCATACACATGTGTTTAAAATGTTGTATGCTATTTAGAGAGTTCAAAGAGTCCTTGAAGCCTATCGCCTAGACTAAGAATCCTTGCCTTTATGCTACTGAGAGAAGAATTTTAGACTGGATGGATCATTGTCTAACTAGGTCTAGTATTTCTTATGTTACAGTATTTGCCTCTATCATGCACCCTGTTGAAAGTGGAAAGATAATGTGGATTTCAAATCTTTCACAATTCTCTTAGCCTTTTATCTACTTTTAAATTTAGGGAGTTGAATTAGATGATTCATTTTTCTTTCAATTCTTAAATACTATAAATTTCATTAATAATTCGTACTAAATGTACCCCTGGCGTGTTATGCGAGTGTTGTTAACTAGGGTAAAGATTTCTACAAAATAGTCTTAGACAATATGTAACAAATGGGCATGGTTGTATATTACAAATAAAACTTTATTTACAGCAATAGACAGGCTGGATTTGGCCCAAGGGGTCTGTAATTTGCCAACTGATTTAGATCATAAAAGACTAGTTATACAATCTAATTGGGGCAGTTGTCCCTTTAGAGAAGTAAGTAGTCCAAAGAACACTGGACTACGAGTCAGAAGACTAATTCAAAAAATAGTTCTGTTTTTTATTGTTAGAATGGGCAAGTTATTCAACTGCTTGAGTTTTAGTTTCTTCATGTGTAAAATCAAGTGGTTTTTCCAGAAAGCTTATGGTCAACTCCAAAATTATGTTAAAATTTGACGCATTGTCATTTCGGCATCCTTTTTCTCTTGTTTTTAATTTTTTCCTTCATCCTATGTAGGAGCCTTTTACCTTGTATTTGAGTATATGGACCATGACTTAATGGGACTGTTGGAATCTGGTCTGGTGCACTTTTCTGAGGATCATATCAAGTCATTCATGAAACAGCTAATGGAAGGACTGGATTACTGTCATAAAAAGAATTTCCTGCATCGGGATATTAAGTGTTCTAACATTTTGCTGAACAACAGGTAACACAGTAACCATATGAGGTTAAGCATTTTCTCCCTCTCTTCTGACACCCTTAGTTTCAGCTAGTTAATTGGGGTTATAAGTAAACCCAATAATGCACTTTTTTGCATTTATGTACATCTGATGTCTGTACCTTAGGAACAACTTGTGATAGGGGTACTCTGATCAGCAGAGTCTCCAGACTCAGTGTTGGTAAGGACTAAAAGAGGTAGGATTGTAAAGGTTATTTTAAATGCAGACATTTAAGAGAATTATTTACATCTTATAGGAATATTCAAAGAGCTTTTGCCATAGTTAGTAAATAATACTTTTGTGGTCTTAGGCAAATTCAAACACACATCAGGTTCTTAATGACATTCTCCTTTGTTTAGTGGGGAGAAACATACGTGCTCTTTTAACTGCTCTTGAGACTTTCTCAGTTATCGAATTTCAGAGTAAACACAGATGTAGTTGGTGACTGACCTTTCTGCCCAGCACTTAACTCCTGGGTTTTAATAGTATAGACAGACAGGAATTTGGTGAAGAACAGTGTTAATTCTTCAGAAGTTTTTATCATCTGCTTTCTTCCTCTCTGGCTATTTGCCTAAATTGCGTTGGTGATATCAGTTGCGTTACAGTAGTCTTTGATGATAGCCCTACATACTGAGGAATAAAAAGCAAGTCTGGTACCATTGAAATAAGGCCAGTGTTTGGTTCTGTAGGTAGTGGGCTGTTTATAGCCATCTTTGTCTGATGGCACCCTTTGTTTTAAATATTTTGGATCAGTTCTATTTAACAAACATTATCTAGATGGGAATATGGAATGGTTATGACATATTTCCTGTCTTTGTGGAGTAGGGTGACGAACTCGCCAGTGTTGCCCGAGACTGACCTGGTTTTAGCACTAAAAGTCCCACATGGGATGGTTGGTCCCTGAAGATTTCAGAGTTTAGTAGGGAAGCTAAACAAATAAGTTGCTCAATTCAATAAACATTTATTAAGCTTTTTTTTTTTCCCCTTGAATTTGGGAGCATCTGGGAAGATGCAGTCTTGAGGAATGAATAGGAATTTATCAGAAAGACTGATAACAGAGGTTCACATTTCTAGGCAAAAGAAGAGTGCGTGTACAAAAGCACATAAATGTGAAGATAACATGTTATGTTTGGAAAACTGTAAAGGAGTCATTATTGCTAGGGCAAGAAGAGTGAAGCACATAATGGCAAGACATGAAGCGGGACAGTTGCAAGGAGCCAATTTAAAGATCTTGTATATCTTGCTAAGGAGCTTAAATTTTATTTACAGGTAACAGCCATTGAAGGGTGCTGGTTAATTTCTTGTTTTTAAATTATACAATTAATGCATTATTATATTAATTGTACAAATTACTGTAAAATTGTTATTTGTACTTAAATACCTTTTTGAGACAAAACACGACATTAAAAATATCATTCCTTTCTGGAGACTTCCCTGGCGGTCCAGTGGTTAAGACTTTGCCTTCCAATGCGGAGGGTGCAGGTTCCATCCCTGGTCAGGGAGCTAAGATCCCACATGCCTCATGGCCAAAAACACCAAAACATGAAACAGAAGCAATATGGTAACAAGTTCAGTAAAGACTTTAAAAATGGTCCACAACAACAACAAAAAAGTCTTAAATATATATATATATACACACACATACATATATATGTCATTCCTTTCTGTCACTATCCCTGTGATCCACCACAATTCTCATTAAAGCTGGGCTTGGTTAATCTGTATCCACAGTAATAGTGCTTCAGAAATTTGATGATGGCTATTATCTTGCAGCTTTCTGGACTATAGTATTAATATGCTTTTTTCTGTTCCTTTTGCTCCTCTATTGGGGGATGTTTCAGGCCAGGGAATAACTGCAGTCCTGCTTGGTGTCCTTTCTGGTGGGTCAGGCCCCTTTCTGTCCCTGACTTCCCATATTCAGGAAGCTGATAAGGTTTTAGACTAAAGTGAATTTCCTTCTCAGGTTGCTAAGCAGGATGCAGGAGTCTCATGGTCTAGTCTGATCCAGCCAGCCTCTGCTCTTGCCCATTTAGTTCTGTCTACACAGAGACTTCTAGGTGAGATGGCCTAGAGAGGAGTTCTCAGGTAGACAAAGAAGAGAAAGCATTGATGAGAGAGGGAGGAGAGCAGCATTGGGCTCCATGATGTTTATTTTATCTTAATTACACAAGTATAAATGACACCAAGTTATTTTAGATATAGGAGAGACATAATTAGTCTTCTGTTTTAGAAACATCACTAAATGGTCACCATATAGCGTGTGAACTGGAGGCAGAGAGACTTATTAAGAACAATGTAAGAAATGGTCAGTGATTGAACTAACCAAGGCATTGCTAGAAGAGGATAGACAGGATGGACTTGGTAGATCAGCAGACTTTGATGAGTGAGTGAATGGTGGCGAATGAATCAAAGTACTTTAACTCAAAGATTTCTGACCTGAGAAACTATCTAGATGGGTGGCACAGTGGTCAATATAGGGAATACAGAAGGAACAGCAGGATGCGTCGGGGGAAGAGTAAACCCCTTTTGGATATGTCTGTTATATATCCAGGGTAGTGATATCAAATAGGCCTATGGTCACATTGGAGTTTCAAACTAGCATTGTAGATTCAGGAGTTATCAAGCATAGAAAAGATGTTGAGAAGATGGAACCCGAGGGGCTGATTAGACAGATAGGAAGAAAATAAGGAAATATGAATTCAAAATAGGCAGGTTTAAGAAATGAATGGTCATAGATGTCAAGTGATGCAGGTAGATTTTAAGACCCAAGGAGAGAATCTGAAAATTAAAAGGTCAGTGGTGAAAGTGTGGGGTAAGTGGGTGGGTAGCACAATTAATGGGAAGGTGATTGTAGGTGTGACTTCAGTTTTTTGTTTTTATTAATTTTGTATTAAAGAAGCAGAGGTTTGAGCATATTTAAATGCTAAGCAAAAAGAAAATGAGTAGAGAGGGGGAAGTTGAAGATTCAAGAAAGAACCAAAGTAATTTAAAGAAATGAGTTTCTAAAGGAGATGGGGTCAAGGCCAGAGGTGTTAATACTGATTATCCTTGAATAAGAAAAGAGATTGACTCACTTTTTCTGAAATCGAAGGGAAAGGAGAAAGCAAGGTTAGAGGTGTAAATAAGTTTATAGGTAAAAGTATGTTAAATTGGTCCCACCTGATGGCTTCTGTTTCCAATGAAGAAGGTTACTGAGAGTGAGAGGGGGAGGGGATGGATTAGGAAATATGCTAGGTGCTGGTGATGTTTAGGTCTAGCCTCATTTTCCATAACTTGTGTATCTATTGCCATTTTAACTTTCAGTCCTACCATAGTAGGACTTGCCTTGAGTCTTGGGATCAAAGTAAGGATGCCAAGAAATTTGAGGAACACTTTTTGTCTCAATATAGGGCTCAAGTCAGCTGTTTCTTTCCTTTTTGCTTCTCTCAGAATTTGCTTAGAAATCGAACTTAAAATGTGATGATGTCTGGGACAGGTGGGTATGGTGCCCATAATCTTTACTAGGAATGGTGAGAGTTGATTTAATGTAAAATTTCTTTGCTAGTAGCTTTTTTGTTTTACTATTTTGCCCCATTGCTCAGACTTTGAAGAGCACCTCCTAGAAGAACCCTTTTTTTCCTCTTCTATCTCACTTTTCTGCTTGATCTGAGCTATCAGGCACCTGAGATATCCCCAGTCCCTTAAAAAAGGTGAATTGGCTTTTCATTCCGCAAGACATAACGCAAACTGTAAATGTGACTAGATAGACTACACAAAAATTTAGATAAATATGATTAATCCAAAATAGTTAATAGTGGTTTTTAAATAGTTTCCCAACATTTTGTGTTGCATTTTATTAAAATATTGCTTGACATCACTGTCAAAGACAGAATATTTAGCAGAGTGAAACATGGATGTGATCCTTTTAAGGGAGTGGTTCTCAAAGTGTGGTTCTCAGATCAGCACCATTGGCATCACCTGTGGGCTTGTTGGAAATGCGGATTCATGGACCATGACCTACTGAATCAGCATCTCTGGTAATGGGGCCCAGAAAACATTTAACAGGCTTTCCAGGTGATTCTTATTTCATATTAACGTTTGAGAACCCCTCTAAGGTCATAATTGTGTATCTTTATGGTATAGGAAGTGATGGCAGTTTGTTGGTAGAAGGGGCCTTGTTCATCATAAAAATTGTTTGTTCAGATCAAAGGTATGTTCTCGGAAAAATCTGTTATAGCCACAGAATTGTTGCAGTTTACTTTTTGTTATGAAAAATGTCAAATTATAAGAAAAAGTTGAGACACTAATAATACATATACAATTAACATTTTGCTATATTTGCTTCCTTTTTATTTTTCTGCCTGACGTATTTTAAAGTAAATTACAGATATCATCACGTTTGATCCAGTGGTTAGGCCTCGGCACTTTTACTGCTGTGGCCCAGATTCAATCCCTGGCTGGGGAACTAAGATCCCGAATGCCCCGTGGCGTGGCCAAAAAAAAGCCTTTTGTATATATAGCTAGTTTCTTCAAACCAGAATCAGTCAAGGATTATGAATTGGATTTAGTTGTTAGACCTCTTAAATCTCTCTTAATCTAAAACAGCCCATTCCTTTTTTTCCCCAACAGTAGGTATTTAATCTAGCAGGTTCTAGCCACTGTTGTTTGCCAAGAAATAAAAGAAATATTTAGTTAAGGAGTCAAATCCAAAAATACAGTAGTAGTCAAAAAAAAACTCCCTAAGGCTTTGTATAGTGGAGTCGTCAAAAGAGGCTTAATCTGACAGAGTGACCATTAAGAGTAGAACTGAAAGAGCAGAGGTTAAAAATTCATTTTTGTAATTCCTTTAACTCCTAAATTAGCGCTTGACTTTTTAGGTGTAATTTGGAGGCTGCTGTTGTTACTTATGAAAATAATTAATTTTTGTTTTACAGTGGGCAAATCAAACTAGCAGATTTTGGACTTGCTCGGCTCTATAATTCTGAAGAGAGGTGAGTCATTCAACAAAATTACATGTGGGAAATAGAAAAGAATCTTTTTCATTCTTGGATATGCTAGTATTCTGCAAATTGCAATAACTCTCAGAGTTCCCTAATTTTCTAAATGTGTTTACCACCTAGATTTTAGACAGTAAATTCTATCTAAATTCTTGAATCTGCCTTAGACTGAAATAAATCAACCCAAATTGGAATGGAAGTTATTTCTTCATCACCTTCTGTCCAGTTTACTTTTGAACTCTTAGGTTGCTATGGAGCTGTTTTGATGATCCCGTCTCCAGTTGGCAGCTATTTTAATTTGCATTTAATTGTACAAGTATTTTTCATCAGAAACCGTTGTAACCATTGTAAATTTATGTCATGGTTATGTTTTACATTTCAGCCGCCCTTATACAAACAAAGTCATTACTCTGTGGTACCGACCTCCAGAACTTCTGCTGGGAGAGGAACGTTATACACCAGCGATAGATGTTTGGAGCTGTGGGTAAGGCTTTTTTCACTTTTTCTTTTGTTTGTAACTCACATACTGTTGAATTTGTATCCTGTTTTATCTCTACATTGGCTTTTTGCCACTCTTCTTTAAGTTCAAAAGGTTGGGGATCAACTTTTAGCCAGATTTCAAAGAAATCTGTTGAATATATCTTAATATCAGACACATAGTTTTTTTTTTTAACATTTCCCCAATTTTCTTTTTTTTTTTTTAAGCTTACTTTGAATTTGGATCCAAATACATTCAAATAAGGCTCATAGATTGTAATTGATTATCTCAAGTCTTTAAATTATAGATTCCCCCTCCATCTCTCTTAGGTTTTTTTTCCCCCCTCTTATAATTTTTTTTAGAAGAAACTGGGTCATTTGTCCTACAGAATTTCCCATAATCTCGACTTTGCTGGTTGCATTCTCATGGTGATCTTTTAGCATGGTTCTCTATTTTGTTTATTTCCTGTAAAATTGTAGGTGAATTCAGGTTTGATTCCCAACACCCCCTGACCCTGAAACTATTTTACAGGTGGTTTTGAGTACTTCTGACAGATTACATAGTCACTTGTACATCAGAGTTGGGGGTAGGAAGCAGTGGGAGCCTCTGCCCATAGTACAGGCAATAACTGGATACATTATCTGTAGAGAACTTAAAAACAATCTAAAAATCCATTACAAATTAGTCTACTTTTTATTATCCTCTTATACAAGCAGTTCTAAACAATGTCTAATAAAATATTCATCCCTATCAGAGCAGATTTACACATACACACACCACTTTATATAATACGTAATTGTCTCTTTTTGAAATGTTATTAGCTATTAATGATCCACATCCATCAATCCATTTGTGGTTGTTTTGTGATACGATATTCTAATCATTTTATTCTTTCTTGAAATAAAGACAGTTTATCTATTTGGCTAACCTTGGGTACAAATGATACAGAAAAGGTTTAATTAGGGAATTCCCTGGTGGTGCAGTGGTTAGGACTCCATGCTTTCACTCCTGAGGGCCTGGGTTTGATCCCTGGAAGGGGAACTAAGATTCCACAAGCTTCGTGGCACAGCCAAAAAAAAAAAAAAGTTGAAAAGGTTTAATTAAAGGTTGAATTCTTTGATTTTATTTACCTGTTTTCAAAATAATGAGGTGGCTTACTATTATCCTCCAAAGATGACCAAAGAGAAGTTATTTGGGGTTTGTTTTTTAGTTTCATTATGAATTCATGGATTTAAACAATTTGACATGTTTTAATTCATTGTAGCTATCATCCTTATTCCTCTTCAAACTGTCCAGTCATTGGTCAGTGGAAGTTTATGCGGGTTAATTCTTGGGACCTTTTGACTCAACCATATTAGTCTTTGATAGCCTTCATTGTTTCTAGGCTCATCCTGTTCATTTCCTGCCACAGACCTGAAATTGGCCATTTCTCTAAGGAGTCTTAGTTCCTTTTAGTACAAAATGATACTTAGAGGCCACAATTTGTATGTTAGGGGCATAGACATTTTAAATGGACTGTGTTAGTTGTTTCATTTTTTTTAATATGTAAATTAATTTAATTAATTTATTTATTTTTGGCTGTGTTGGGTCTTCATTTGCTGCACGTGGGCTTTCTCTAGTTGAGGCAAGCAGGGGCTACTCTTTGTTGCCGTGCGCAGGCTTCTCATTGCGGTGGCTTCTCTTGTTGCGGAGCACGGGCTCTAGGCACTTGGGCTTCAGTAGTTGTAGATTGCGGTCTCTAGAGCACAGGCTTAGTAGTTGTGGCACATGGGCTTAGTGACTCCGCGGCATGTGGGATCTTCCCGGACCAGGACTCAAACCCGTGTCCCCTGCATTGGCAGGCGGATTCTTAACCACTGCGCCACCAGGGAAGTCCCCTAGTTAATTGTTTCTTACACTGTATGATTTATGTATGCACACTGACCTTGACCTCCATACTTTAGGATTCTGACACACATATTTCCCAGTGGAGCATATCACTTTTTTCCATTCTTTCTCTCCTCTGTTAATGTCATTCTTTAAAAGGAGCAGTATAGGGCTTTTATTTCAAAATTCAAAAGGGTGATGGAGAAAGAGCATAATTTCTGTAGTAGCCTACCCAATTTAAATGAAGCTTTAGTTAAATTTTACTGACTCAAGCTGGGCGTGTTTGTGTTCTGGACTATTTGCTCTAACAGTATTAGCATTTAAATTGTCACAACTAGGCTCTAAAGTTAATGCCCCATTAAGATGCGCAGGGTAAGTTCATAGCTCTGTTGGTACTATTTCTGTGCAACCTGCTACATCAGTGCAGTAGCAAAGTGTTGATTACATAATGATGTCTTCCCCACCAAAGGACTGGAAACTGAAATAAAACACAATTGGAAATTAAAATTATAGAAAATTATACTTTCTTTAAAGCTCAGTGACTCATTGAATTGAGATTTTGCTTGACTTTTGATGTGCACTTACTGCTTTGGTGATCCATGGTAGTCTCTCTGAAGATATTTTTGTGGGATGTTCTTGACAGAATTAATTGATGGAGCAGTTCAGTTTGAAAATCAGGGGAGAAACCAGAAAGACCTAGTACAACACATTATACCTAGAGTCTGAAAACTCATCTGAGTTTGTTCTTTCTGAGTTTTATTTTACATGTTGTGATAACACTGTATTTGGAGTTTGATTTGGCAGTTAATATTAGAAACAGAATTAAATTTTACTTATACTTTTCTTTCTTTGGATCAGGTTTGTGAGAATATTGGAAATAAGAATTTGAGGTTAACAAATACTAGAAGAAAGGTGGTGCTAATAACTTTAAAAGCTGGGTTTGTTTGCTTTCTCAAATTTTGTCAAGCTAAAGAATTTCAAAGTTAAACTATATACAGTTGTCCCTCTGTATCCACAGGAGGATTGGTTCCGGGACCCCCTGCTTCCAAAACACGGGGATGCTCAAGTCTGTTATATTAAATGGTGTAGTGTTTGCATATAACCTACACACACCCTCGCACATATCCTCCACTATACTCTCAATCATCTCTGATTACTTATAATACCTAATACGATGTAAATGCTGCATAAATAGTAGTAAATACAATGTAACTGCTGTGTAAATAGTTGCCAGTGTGGCAAATTTAAGTTTTGCTTTTTGGAACTTTCTGGAATTTTTTTTCTAAGTATTTTCAATCCATGGTTGGTTGAATCTGTGGATAGGAACCTATGGATACAGAGGGCTGACTGAAAACATTGGTTTTGGGAATATTTGTTAATTAATCTCATTTCAGAGCACAGGTTAGAAGAGATTCGTTGTTCACTTTTTTCTTCCCCACTGTTTGAAAAAAAAATATTTCAGGCATAAAAAAAGTACAGAGTATTCGTGTAATTTTTTTCATGTTTTAAATTTATTTTGAAATAATTTTAAATGTACAGAAAAGATGCTAGTATAGTACAAAGAACTTTAGTATAAACTTTATCCAGATTCACTGATTTTTTTTAACCTTTCAATTGAGATTTACAATAAACTGCATATATTCAAAGTGTATAATTTAAGTTTTGGCATATTATTTATATACACCAGTGAAACCATCACCAAGGTCATCTCCAAAATTTTCCATGTGCTCCTTTGTAGTCCCTCTTTACTGTCCATACCATCCCATTCCCAGGCAACCACTGTTCTGCTCTCTATCACTTTAGATTGATTTCCATTTCTAGAATTTTATGTAAACAGAATCATACTATCTATGCTCTTTTTTCCCTATGGCATCTTTTTTTTTTTTTTTTTTTGGTACGCAGGCGTCTCACTGTTGTGCCCTCTCCCGTTGCGGAGCGCAGGCTCCGGACGCGCAGGCTCAGCAGCCACGGCTCATGGGCCCAGCCGCTTCATGGCATGTGGGATCTTCCCAGACTGGGGCACGAACCTGTGTTCCGTGCATCGGCAGGCGGACTCTCAACCACTGCGCCACCAGGGAAGCCCCCTATGGCATCTTTTACTCAGCATTAATTATTTTGAGATCATTTGTGTTAGATTCACTAATTTTTAACATCTTGCCACATTTCCTTTTATATTCGCATATGTATATATTATGTGGTGTGTATATGTGTTATATATATGTACTTATATATAATACAATGTACAATATATACATAGAATAAAATGTACATTTATATATGTATACCATATATGTTTTTCCAGAACTATTTGAAAGTAGTTCTATGTATCATGCTCCTTTCCCTCTTAATATTTAATGTACGTTTCCTAAGAACAAAGATATTCTCTTATAATCACAGTATGATTATCAAATTCAGGGAATTTAACATTGATACAATATATTTAATAGAGTATAACCTACATTCCATACTCTGATTTTGTCGGTACCCTCATAATGTCCTGGAAACAATACTTCATCTGATAGAGGATCCAGTTTATTATCATATACTACATTTAGTTTTCATTCTTTAATCTGGAACAGTTCCTTAGCCTTTTTTTGGTTTTAATTTTGGCTGGAATATTCCATAAGTGTTCTTTTTTAAGTTTAGTTGATTTATAATATTAGTTTCGGGTGTACAACATAGGGATTCAGAATTTTTGTACATTATGTTTCATTTAAAGTTACTATAAAATATTGACTATATTCCCTGTGCTGTACAATGTATCCTTGTAGCTTATTTGTTTTATACATAGTAGTTTGTAGCTCTTAATCCCCTACCCCTATCTTGCCCTTCTCCAAGTCCCTCTCCCCACTGGTAACCACTAGTTTTTTCCCTATATCTGTGAGTCTATTTCTGTTTTGTTATATTCATTCATTTGTTTTATTTTTTAGATTCTACATATTAATGATAATATACAGTATTTATCTTTCTCCGTATGACTTATTTCACTAAGCATAATACCCTCTAGGTCCATCCATGTTGCTGCAAATGGCAGAATTTCATTCTTTTTTATTTCATAAGTGTTTTTTTTTAAGGTATTACATTTGTATTTACATGAACCCTGTTTGCCTCTTACTGATGATGTTAATTTTGGTCACTTGGTTAAGGTGTTGTCTTTTTTCCACACTAAATAGTTATCAGTTTTCCTTTTGTAATTAATAAGTAATTTGTGGAGAGATACTTGGAGACTGTAAATATGTCAATATAGTTTTGAAAGGCCTTTTCAAAATGGTAAAAATGTTTAAGCATAATATGTTTGAAAGTCCTTTTGAAACTGATCCTGACTGATGACAATAAACTTTTCTTTACAAATACAGTGCCAAGAGGGCTGTACATGTACATAGTGCATTCTGCAGAGCAGATGAATGAAAAAGGCTAATATTCTTTTTATTGAAACTGCTGAGCATCTTGTAAAATTGAAATGTGTTTTTCAGTGTTTTGTTATTTCCTAAATTTACAGTGGAATTGATAGAAAAGGCTTCTTGACTCCTTTTTTCTGCTTATAGACTGTCCTTTATAGGTGGCAAAAGTTTGATCTACCAGCAAATCTAAATCCTTTGTACTATTTTCACTGCAAGAAATATTTTCTTCTATGAAACTCAGACCCTGAGTTTTGGGCTTATTTAGTATGTCAGATACAGTCTGATATACTATAAAAGTTTATTGAGACACACTTTAAATAGGCTCCAGGGATTTCTCTTCTGACCTCTCAATTTTATTCTTTCTAGATGCATCCTTGGGGAACTGTTCACAAAGAAGCCAATTTTTCAAGCCAATCTGGAACTGGCTCAGCTAGAACTGATCAGGTACAGCTGTGCATGTGCTCTGAGTGCCCAGGGGTGATAGGTAATCTCATCCTCTAATTTCTAACATTTTTCAGTCATTCTACTAAGTGAGTTTATGCTCCTTATGTCTACGTAAGTTTCTCTTCACTCAATCAGGTTTACCATATATTTTGTCATGGGTTGTATATGGAAAGAAGTTGTATTCCACCTACTTCTAGGTGTTTCTTTGCATTTTTTTTTATTAGTTCTTCATATAAAAGCATGCTGTTTTCAGGATAGCTGTTCCATTCTTACTTAGGTTAGATTAAGATCAACTTTATCCAGCAAACATTCGTTGAGCCTGTTCTATAACAAATTCCTATCTCTGTTAAACTTTAGGATTCAGAGATAAATAAGATAGGTCCCTGCCTTCAGAGAACTCAGAGTTTAGTAAGTGATGCATCAGGTAAACAGATAATTATAAAAGGGAGCCTGTAATAGAGGATTTTGGGAAGGTTTGGGGTTGGGATGGAATTTGAGTTTTGTTTTTTGTTTTGTTTTATTTCTTTTCAAAAAGATTAAGGGGAATAATACGACAGGCTAATGTAGACTTTTTTTTAAAGGTGGTGTGTAATTCATGTGTTATGCAGTAAATTCAGTTTTCCATCGAAATTCCAGTCTTAGGCTCTCTTCTGCTAGTTTTCCCTTTTAGGGACATTATAGGACCGGCTCAGCTCTTTGAAATTAATACTAACTGAACAGAACAAAATTGGTAGTTGAAACCTATGTGGAGGATTAAGAACATGTTTTACAAAACCAAATCTGTGGATCATTTTGGACTATTGTGCCAGTATTTTCTCTTCACTATCGTGTAACCAGGCTTTCTGTCCTGTTCCTTCTGTCCTTAAAGCAGTGTGGTCAGGTTTTACCTCTCTGCATGCCTTTTAACTTAATAAGCCAAGATCCCTCAGACCTGAGGAGGTAATAATTTCTGCTTCTAGAATCTCCAGAATTTATGATGCTGACTCACTCACTTCCTTGTTCTTGCTTTTTGCTTTGTTTTCAGTCGACTCTGTGGTAGCCCTTGTCCAGCTGTGTGGCCTGATGTTATCAAGCTGCCCTACTTCAATACAATGAAACCGAAGAAGCAATATAGAAGGCGCCTACGAGAAGAATTCTCTTTGTGAGTTTGACAAATGTGTACATCTAGTTTCCATCTTTGGCTGTTATTTGGACTTGACTTTTTCTTGTCCTAGGGAGTTAGTACTGTCCTAATTTATTATGAAAACACACCATAGGAAAACATTTTATTTTTGAGCAGTATGAGTTTTATCATAGCCCTTTGGTAATTTTCTCATATGAAGGCTTTAACTGATAGAAAACCATTTTATTTTGAATGATGTACAAGTTTTCTTATAGTCCTTTTGATCTTCCTAAAACAAAAAGAGTGAAACTGCTGGCTTCATGTTTTCTACCTGTATTACTATTGCATTTCTTGAATCCTTTGTGGAAGTAAATCTGCTTACTTGTTTAGCCAGGTTCCAACTCCCTTCCCATAGTTTTACATGGAGCTGGAAATTCAGAGACCTTTGACATAAGGTTACCGGTTTAAGAACTGTGGGGTCATTGTGAACTCATTCTTTCTCTCTTCCTTTTCACAGCATTCCTTCAGCAGCACTTGATTTACTGGACCACATGCTGACGTTAGATCCTAGCAAACGTTGTACAGCTGAACAGACCCTACAGAGTGACTTCCTTAAAGATGTCGAGCTCAGCAAAATGGATCCTCCAGAGTAAGTGCTGGCGGCTATGTAGTGACCCTAAACCTTCCCGAGGCTTCAGGAGATGAGAAACTCAAAATAATAGGTTTTTTAAAAAAGGAACTGCAGTGGCCAACCAAATAGAGAGGTGTCCTTGAGTATTACGGTTGATAAGAAGTTTATTGCTTTATGTTTTTTCTTAAACAAGGAATAGATTTAGATATGATATTTGTTCTAACTGGACTCATGCTATCTTCTTTTGTCCCTGGATCCCCAGCATATTGCTCTATATAATCTCTTTGAAAGTATTCCTTCTAATTTTTGCTTTTAACCATTTCATCTTTTTTAATTCCCTATATCTGCGGTGACCATGTTATCCCACACGTGCAAGGACAGTCCTAATTTTAAATAGTTTGTCTCACTATCAAGCCGTATGTCCTGAATTTTGATATAGAAAATATGGTCTATGAATGTGTCTTTCTTCCATCAGAATCTTATTAATTTCCTGTATTGTATGAGATCCTCAGAGGTTCTACACTCACATCTCACATTCTGACAGATAAAAATCTTTGACTCTCACTGACAGCATTATAGCTTTCATGTCAGAGTTTTTGGGCATTTCTTTCTTATAGAAATACTGTGTATCTTGAATGTATGAGATGTTAGTACAGGAACAGGTGATATCTACAAATCTGATAATCCGAAGAAATGTTCGAATTCATTTATTGTGTTTGAATTTTGATACATTGAATGTGATTGAAATATGTAAGCTTTTTAGTAAAAATTGGAAACTTGTTATAGAGAAATTTCGGCTATGATAATCTTCATTGTGGTAAGGTTTGACTTACTGGAATTTATTGAGTATAGGAAAGTCTGGAAATATATTAAAATATACTAATAAACCTCACAAATGAAAATATCCAGTCATGAAATTCAGTGAGCAGAAAGAAGAAAGAACCAGTTTTTTGGTCCTTACACACCAAGTAATACATAAATCGATTTTACACAGAGGTGATTTAATCATGATATGCTCATGTGGTTCCAAGATTTAAATTACCACCTTGCCTGGACTTTTTATAGATATTAACAAGGCAGTCACCTCTGTTCTATTTATTCCCAACTGAAACTTGACCAATAAAGGTCTCCTTTATTTTTGTTATGCCAAGCAAGAACAGTTATAAAACTTAACTGTTTGACTGGAATATGGGCATTTATATAGCAAGTGTGTCTCTGGTATTAGCAAGATATTCATTTCTCACTGTAGAAAGAAATTCTTTGGGCTTTTGGATTTTTAGTTTCTCAGATTACCATTTGCCATGATTCTATTTACACTGCTACTATCTGTTTACTAACTTTTCTGGTTATTTTTATATTTTCCTTATCCTTTCTATTTCCCCTTGCTCTTTGCCTTCCCATTTTATTTTATTTTATTTATTTTTAAAAATTTATTTATTTATTTTTGGCTGCGTTGGGTCTTCATTGCTGTGCGCGGGCTTTCTTTAGTTGCGGGGAGCAGGGGCTACTCTTTGTTGCGGTGTGTGGGCTGCTCACTGTGGTGGCTCCTCTTGTTGCAGAGCACAGGCTCTAGGCGCACGGACTTCAGTAGCTGTGGCTTGGCGGGTTCTACAGCGCAGGCTCAGTAGTTGTGTCACATGGACTTAGTTGCTTTGCGGCATGTGGGATCTTCCCGGACCAGGGATCAAAGCCAGCGTGTCCCATGCATTGGCAGGCGGATTCTTAACCACTGCGCCATCAGGGAAGCCCCTGCCTTCCCATTTTAATCTCTTGTTCCTCCATTCACTCACTACTGCATTCCCACACACATTTCTTTTGTCTTTTTCCAGCCTCCCCCACTGGCAGGATTGCCATGAATTATGGAGTAAGAAACGGCGACGGCAGCGACAAAGCGGTGTTTTGGTAGAAGAACCACCTCCACCCAAAGCCTCTCGAAAAGAAACTATCTCAGGGACAAGTGCTGAGCCTGTGAAGAACAGCAGCCCAGCACCACCTCAGCCTACTCCTGGCAAGGTGGAGCCTGGGGCTGGGGATGCAATAGGTCAGTGCTGGGTTGTGCTTTTACTAAGCACTTGGCAGATTTTGAAGGTCAAGTGCAAGTGTGTGTGTGTGTGTGTGTGTGTGTGTGTGTGTGTGTGTGTTAAGATTAGTGTACCCATGGCTCCCTAACATAACTGGAGCCCTGTTTATGTTAGATTTGTTAAGACCGTCCTAGAATTTAATCATGTTAAGTCACAATTGCTAAATGTAGTTAGTTCTGTAGAGTGTTGTTTGATCTAAATATATCAAAAACTGTGTAATAGTGAATTATTATAAACAACAAAGTAGCTCTTCTGTGGTGCAACCATTTTTTCTGAACTACAGCTATTCCTTCCTTGGCTCATTTTTCCTTCCTTGTCCACTTAAAACAGTGGTTTTCAATGCTGGCTGCACATTAGAATCATCTAAAAAGCTTTAAATATAAACACCTCCAAACAATTGCCAGATCTCTAGGGATGGGACCTGAGGCTTCTGAATTTTAAAATCTCTCCTGTTCTCATTGTAAAGCAATTATACTCTAATAAAGATATTTAAAAAACAAAAAACAAACAAACAATAAACCTCTCCTATTCTGATGTACAGTAAGGGTTGAAAATCACTGATCTTGAAGAATATAGATAAAATGAAGTCAATTTTACTCACAATACAGAGATGTTTTAATTAGTCCCTGTATTTTTAAGTGAAAATATAAAGAATAACAAATGTGTCATGACAGTTGGAGGCATGAAAAATGAGACATTCAAAATGAAACTTCATTCATTGGATATTGTAAGTTGCTATTGCCAATTGAAGAAGGCAAAGGTCCTTGCCTTGCCTCATCCTCTTATATTGGCTCCACTGTCTCTCCACAGGCCTCGGTGACATCACACAGCAGTTGAATCAAAGTGAATTGGCAGTGTTATTGAACCTGCTCCAGAGCCAAACCGACCTGAGTATTCCTCAAATGGCGCAGCTGCTTAACATCCACTCCAATCCAGAGATACAGCAGCAGCTGGAGGCCCTGAACCAATCCATCAGTGTCATAACAGAAGCCACTTCCCAACAGCAGGACTCAGAGCCCACGGCCCCAGAGGAATCTTTGAAGGAGGCACCCCCTGCCCCAGTGGTCCAACCTTCAGCAGAACAGACAACCCCTGAAGCTTCAAGCACACCAGCTGACATGCAGAATATGTTGGCAGTTCTCTTGAGTCAACTAATGAAAACCCAGGAGCCAGCAGGCAACCTGGAGGAAAACAACAGTGACAAGAACAGTGGGCCACAGGGGCCCCGAAGAACTCCCACAATGCCACAGGAGGAGGCAGCAGGTAAACAGACCGGTCATGAATCTCATTGAGCTCAGGTGCTGTTGATCCTCTTAAAAATCTCTAACATTTTCTTTTTCACATCAGTGGCCTCGGTTTCAGTCTTTCTGTCACCTAGTCTGCAGGAGAACATAGCACCAAGTGATGTATTTCTTGCCCAGCTTCTTTTATTTAAGTCTCAAAGCTTCTTAAAGCACCTTTCATATACTGATTGTTTTTCCATCTTTCCATTTCCTAGGAAGTAGGTAAGTAAAGTCCCTGTGTTCTCACACAAGGAAACCACAACTGTAGCTAGTGATGCATCTTGAACCACTGTGTGTGTGGTGGCCAGCTAGTATTGGCACTTGAAAATCTGCCTTCCAAACAAACCATTATCAGATTGTACAAATAGTCAATTGTACTCTGGTATAGTGGATGCTAGATACCAGAGTCTCGCCAGAAACATACAGTCAAGAAAGCCCTAATATATCATTGTTAATCTCCTGAAGAATAATTTGAGATTTCTAAGTAGATAATTAACAAAGTACATTTCCTTTCCAAAAAATGGCATATAAAAATGATTCCTTTAAATCTGTGTTCCTGAAAGAGATAATTAAATGGACCCCAGATTAGGAATTGAGCATTATATTAAAAAAAAAAATCTGAAAAAAGGAAATACGTATACCTTGATCTCACATGACCACAGCATAGAATTTATTATAGGGAAAAGAAGTTTAAATTTTCTAATGAATTCTGATTCACAGTCTTTACTTGCAAAATCTTTACTTATCTGAAAGAGATTCCAACTCCTTGGAAATTTTTGCTGTCCATGAAGACCCCATGAATTGGGGAATGAGAAGATGTACAAGGTCTGATGGGGTACACTAACCTTCAACTTTTAGGCTGTTGCATTCACATTTCATATGGGTTGGTATGGAGAATATATGCCTTATTTCCACTAGTACAAGGTCAGATATATAAACTATCATATGTAAAGTTAAAAAAAAACAGAAGGTAACATAAATAAAATTACCCCCTTACGGTATAGATAGGGAAACTGCAATCCAGGGAGTTTAAATAAGCCTGCCTATGGTCCCACTGCTGGAATCATATTATTGGCAGAGGCAGAACTAGAATTCCTGTACTTTCTTAATGTGTTTCTTGTTAATGTGTTTCTTAATTCACTTTGCTATTATGCCATAACAATTCCAGTTGTTTTTAAGAGACTCCAGGACGTGGAATAACAGAGAAAGCAAATCTAGAATTAAAGTAGGCCTTTTTGTCTCATCTCTCATACCTTCCTCCCTTGCACCACCACCCACCCCCCAACCAAAAAAAAAATTCAGCTGTAATCAAAATATCTGAAAGAAGTTCAAGTTCAATGTCATAGTGATTGAAAGAAATTCACCCAGTAATTGAGTCAACAAGCTATCAGCCAAATGATGAAATTGAACTAAAATTAAGGCCTGGCTCATGGCCAGAAATTGTTGGATTTACTTTTCAGAGGAGAGTAGAAATGCCATTCCTAATGATTACAGTCACTTTTGGATTATCCCGTTGGTGCCTCTCCAATGTCTCTATGTTCTTGTTTCTCCCCTGCTACCTCTCATTTGGCCATTTTAGTGTTCATTAGCACTTCCACCAGAGGGCAGACTGAGTTAGCCAGAGAAGGTAAAAATCTATCACTTTGGCTACTGTTTAGCTATTCTGTACTTGTTGGGAAAGGGTTTTGGTTGAAATCTAATGAGTAAAATGAAGTTTTAAGTTACTTGTGTATTTCATTAATCCCTCCCGCCATCGGTACAGGCTGTTAAGGATTGGCAATATTGTTAATACTTTGAATCTTATAACAGTATGTTTTTTTAATGTGATCTTTACTTTTAATTCTCTTAAGACGTTTTATTAACCTTTAATAGTTCTTT
This sequence comes from Physeter macrocephalus, assembly GCF_002837175.3. Taxonomy (NCBI): domain Eukaryota; kingdom Metazoa; phylum Chordata; class Mammalia; order Artiodactyla; family Physeteridae; genus Physeter; species Physeter macrocephalus. The sequence goes on from NC_041227.1 coordinate 115,498,014, forward strand.
ACAATCCATCTGCCTCTGCTATTTTGAAATAGTTTTCATCCTCTCATACATGTGAAAGAATGTGAGCTCAAGAATTAGTTCTGTTGAAACACAACTAGGCTATTTACATAAAAGGCAAATATGAAAAGTAGTATAGATGGAAGAAAATAAGTGTAGCTTTATCCATTTTTTGCAGTTAGGCATTTTTAAAGTTGTTTGCCCTTAGTATTAAAAAAACAAACAAACAAAAAAACTGGTGTTCCATTTCATGTACAGACCAAAAATACTTTAAAAAATAACTGGTACTGTGATTGATGTTCTTATGTAGTGAGATATGTAGTGTTCACGGCAAAAAGCTCTGAAATCTATAGATGTTTGTAGTCCAGTTAGCTCTCCTTTTTCTGGATGTCTACTTTTTAAGTTTTGAGTTTTCTATAACTAATTTTTTTGTCCTTTAATTCAGTTTTCTCTACCACCTAGTCAACCAGCCAGTCTGTTAACAAGTAACTTGGGTGCGTATTGTATATAGGATGACCACCTTGTCCCTGTACTGTCCTGGTTTTAAAACTGAAAGTTAGCAACCTGGGAACCCCCTCAGTCCCAGGCAAATTGGGACTCTTGGTCACCCTACTTGTATGTTACACACCGACCTTATCCTCCTACTGCTCAACAGTTTTGTAGTGTTTTCAGAGTACTTTCATCTGCACGCTAAGGGCATGCTTACTTTCCTGATTGTTTTTGCAAAATATAATTGTGGTAAATATACAACCAAAATACCTAATGATAACTATAAAAACTACTTTTGGCTTGCCTGAGTAATGACTTTATATCACTATCTCAGATAATAATAAAGAATTGATTATATGGACATTTAAAATATGCTTCCATAGGGAACAGAAAAATCAATCATTTGGAAGATATCCCAAAACTTTAAGTCTTTTCTTCAGCAGGATGACTCCCAACTCTCTAAAGTCACAGTTCTGATTGTACTTGGTTTTGTGTGTCCTCAAACTCACGCCATTGTACATTTCTAGTCTCTTGCCTTGGCAGGAGTTCATTATCAGACAATGATTGCCATGGTTAGGCAAAGTAATCCAGCAGTGGGGTGACAAAAACTTTAGGGAGTGGTTCTAGTAAGATCTTTGGAAAGACAGAGTGTAGTAATTAGTTCAATACATTTCTAAATACTTGTTTCTTGTCACTGTCTCCAAGATAAATAGATGTTTATCAACATCCCATTCTGCATGACATTGCTATAGTGATTTTTTATAATTACTGTAACAAAGGAAACTGAATGACAGTATGGTGGTTAATATCCTATTCTTCAGAATGTGATTATGGGGAAAAGGGACTCAAGTTGGGAGAAGCAAGTGTATAATTTATACATGACGGTAATGGAAGGTTTTTACTTTATTTCACCTCTCCTGTGTATTCTTTTAGTTCTGTTTTACGTGTTAACCTTATATCATCAAACGTTCTGTAAAATGTGTTAGCTAAGTCCATACAAGGTCTCCTATTGTACAGCAAGATTATGTCCTAGATATGTGACCACAGCATTTGTATTGTTCCCTCTCATCTTCCTTCCTTCTAATTTTCATTAATGTTTTGATCCAACAGCAAAAAAGGGGCGGGGAGGCTACCAACAGCCTACATATTAGAACAATTCCTTAAGGAAGGAAATGGAGGAAATCTCAGACAAAAATCAGGACAATCATTTGAAATATATGATCTTTTTACACCAGCTGTTAGATCCAGAATGCAACTGTTTTAATCACTTGATTTTATTTATAAATTGCGATTTCCTGATCCCAAGGTTTTATTCTTTATATATATTTGGTTACTTGTATTGATATTTGTTTATGTCGGGCAGTGTGTGTGTGTGTGTGTGTTGTGTGTGTGTGTGTTTGTGTTTGTTTGTGTTTATAGTCACATGTGATTTTAAAGATGGTGTTTAAAAGAAGTAACCCTTCCACAGCATGTCCTCCTCACATTCTTCCACCAGAGAAGAGGCCCCCTGAGCCCCCCGGACCTCCACCGCCGCCACCTCCACCCCCTCTGGTTGAAGGCGATCTTTCCAGCGCCCCCCAGGAGTTGAACCCAGCCGTGACAGCCGCCTTGCTGCAACTTTTATCCCAGCCTGAAGCAGAGCCTCCTGGCCACCTGCCACATGAGCACCAGGCCTTGAGACCAATGGATTACTCCACCCGACCCCATCCCAACAGGACTTATGGAAACAATGATGGGCCTGAAACAGGGTTCAGTGCCACTGACACTGATGAACGCCACTCTGGTCCAGCCTTGACAGAATCCTTGGCCCAGACCCTGGTGAAGAACAGGACCTTCTCGGGCTCTGTGAGCCACCTTGGGGAGTCTAGCAGTTACCAGGGCACAGGGTCAGTGCAATTCCCAGGGGACCAGGACCTCCGTTTTGCCAGGGTCCCCTTAGCATTACACTCAGTGGTCGGGCAACCATTCCTGAAGGCTGAGGGAAGCAGCAACTCTGTGGTACATGCAGAGACCAAATTGCAAAACTATGGGGAGCTGGGGCCAGGAACCACTGGGGCCAGCAGCTCAGGAGCAGGCCTTAACTGGGGGGCCCCAGCTCAGTCTTCTGCTTATGGAAAACTCTATCGGGGGCCTACAAGAGTCCCTCCAAGAGGGGGAAGAGGGAGAGGAGTTCCTTACTAACCCAGAGACTTCAAGAGTCCTGAAAGATTCCTTCCCTATCCATCCTTCCACCCAGTCCTCTGAACCTTTAATGAAATCATTTGCCAGAGCGAGGTAATCTTCTGCATTTGGCTACTGCAAAGCTGTCTGTTGTATTTCTTGCTCACTTGCTACTAGGAAGCGACTTATAAAATAGTGATGTTGGCACCAGTTCCCCCTGGATGGGCTAGAGCCAGAACATTTACTTCAGCTCTACCTAGTAAATATAAGTAGAGAATACGGAGAGGGTCATTAAATTGAAAAGTAAATGTTTAATTAGTTCATTGCCTGTACTTCTTGAGCAGAAGAAAAAGGAAACAGTTTCAATTTTGAGATGGTTCAGGAGAGGCTCTCTTTAGGTTTTTAAAGTTTTGTGTTTGTTTTTGTTTTTGTTTTTTTAAGAGACTAGCGTTCACAAAATTTGAGCTGCTCTTAGGCTTTTGCTATAAGGGAAACAGAGTGACTGGCTGATTTAAATAAATGTTTCCTTCCTCTCCACCATCTCACATTTTTTCTTTCAAGTGAACTTTTTTTTGCCCCATTGAGCATCTTGAACATACCTTTTTTCCAAATAAATTGCTTGTCCTTAAAGTTTGCTTCACTTTGAGAAAAGACATGCCCCGTCTCTCCCTGCACATGAAGCAGGTTGTAGAAAGTGGCATTCTTGGGCACGTAGGTAGACTTTACCCCATCTCTTACTTTTTTTACCCCATCTTTATAGTTTCTCTTTTGCTCACTCTCTCTCTGTCTCTCTCTTTTTTGAGGCATTTGTTTGGAAAAAATTAATTGTTGAGATGCCCAAAAACCTGGGATAATTCTTTACTTTTTTTGAAATAAAGGAAAGGAAATTCAAACTCCTATATTGTTCTCTGTAAATCTTCAATTCTAAAATGTTTTTTGGTTTTTTTAAAACCACGTTCTGATGGTGAAGTTGATTTGTAGATGCAACCAGCCTAGGACATTGCTGCTGAGCTAGGGTAGGAGATGATGCCTCCATACATGGAGGGCTACTAAGATCAGTTAGCATACATACTGTTTACGCATATATTTTTGTCAAGAAAAACCTTTGAAACAGAGCATTGTAATATTGTCAAAGAGAAAAAAATACATCCTGAAAATACATGGAAATGTAACTTAGTTTAGGGTGGATATTTTTCTGAAGATGTATCACTACCTGAGACCTTTTTTAAAAAAATAATTTTAAAAGAGCAGACCATAAGAAAGAACAGTATTGACATATACACATCTCAGCATGTATATCCTGCCAATTCTTTTAGGGATTTTCCTCCAGAGAGGTTTGATTTTGGTTTTGGTAAAAGGGGTTAAATTATGACTTCATGGCAAGAATTTTGCCTTATTATAAACAGAAAATGGAAGAGGGAAAGGCTTTCAGGGTGGGATAACCTGGGAGGTTTCTCATTCTGGCTTCCAGTTTTGTGTGAGTACCAGCATATAATGTGTTTTTAAAACATATACATTTAAATAAATTATCTGCACAGACCTAGACCTTTGTGAAACATAGGTTAGTCCCGTTTTACAAAGAAAAGGCAAATATGTTTCAGCATCTTGGAGAATAGTTTACAGACCTCAAGTAAAGTTTCATGTCTCAATGCCAAGTTCTTATATTAAAAAATAAACACTACTTGTAAGAGAGAGGTGCGTTAATTAAAAAATAAAAACAACAACAACAAAAAAAACTTTAAAGAAATGAAAGAAGAACCCTCTTCTGATACTTACATGAAGACTATTTTCCCCTGTTACTGAAATAGGCAGATATCCGGTGTGTGTATTTCTTTATTATTCTCTGGGTTTTGCTCTGGCCTTGCCCTGAGGGCCAAACATTGATTAAAAAGAGAACCTTCTAGCCATTTTGGCATTGATGGCTTTTTATACCAGTGTGTCCAATTAGATTTGCTAGGCTCACTGACATGCTATTGGTAAATTGCATTAAAGTTCATCTGAACCTTTTGTCTGTTGACTTCTTAGTCCTCAGACATGGGCCTTTGTATTTTAGACTATTTGAATTAGAGTCGTTGAGCCCTGCTCTCCCATTTTTGATTAAAGAACTTAAGCCTGGGATACTATCAAAAGTATCCAGTGAGAAAAATTGGTTTCCCATCAAATATGAATAAAATTCTCTATATGTTTTAATTGTACTTTGGTTATCAGCAGTCATCAATAGTGTTTTTCCCTCTCCACCCCTTATTTTTAATTATGCCAAATACTCTAAATAATATACTTAAGTCTCCATTCCCCCATCCCTACTACTAGGGAAGGGGGTGAGTGTGTGTGTGTGTTTGTGTATGTATGATCCCATCTCAACCCCCACCCCTATTTTGGGAGTCTAACCTTTAAAAAGAAAAAAAATTTTTTGGACTATTTCTAAAGGCAGAGGGATAAAGAAACAACCTGTAATCTGTCTGGAGGAAGAAAAGGTATTTGCTAATTTTTCAGCTATGTTATCTATAAACGTGATGGAAATACAGGTTTGGCAGAATTTTTGCTTGGCTATTAGAAAATTACAAACCCAATTAATTCAAAAGTAGTTTTGGTTTTAGTTACTGAACCATGGGAGATATTGTCCATTAAATACATTATTTTGAACAGATGAGAAGTCTGATTCTGTTCATGAATGAGAGGCAAAACTGGTTTGACCGTGATCATTTTTGTGTTTTGAAAACAAATTTGCCTGACCCAGTTTCTTTATTTTTTTCCTTCAACTGTCCATGGGAACGATAAGGATTTGAAAACATCAGATCTATACGTTTAAAAGCAGGGCAGTTAGCACGAATTCGTGAGTAGGATTTCTGTTAGCTTATGCCATAGACATCACCCAGCCACCTGTGTGTGTGTGTGTGTGTGTGTGTGTGTGTGTGTGTGTGTGTGTGTGTAATATGCATATATAGTTACAGTACTAAAATGGTTACCAGCAGGTTTTGAGAGAGAATGCTGCATCAGAAAAGTGTCAGTTGCCACCTCATTCTCCCTGATTTAGGTTCCTGACACTGTATTCCTTTCTCTCTCTTGTTTTTGCCCCCCATCGGGTTTACCTTGTCTATGTATAGATATTTTGTAATATATTAAATTTTTTCTTTCAGTTTATAAAAATGGAAAGTGGAGATTGGAAAATTAAATATTTCCTGTTACTATACCACTTTTGCTCCATTGCATTCACTTCTTAATCTGTACCCTTTGAGCAGATCTAATTATATGTATAAAGCGCATTTCTCCTCCACTTTATCCTAGGGGTTCTTTGTCTCAGAATCTCTGTAGACTCATAAATTATCAAAAAAAAAAAGTTCTCAGGATTTGAAGAGGTGCTTCAAAACACTAGACTAGGAACTAGAGAATAAAGAATTGGGGGAAATCATAAGATGTGATTTTCTAAAGTAAAAAACAGTTGCACAAAAGTAATGATGGTGCCAGGCCATCAAAAGAGTTGAGCTTCATGTACCCTGACTCCTCCTGAAAGGAGAGGTAAGTGGGTTTGAGCTCAACTGTCATCAAGAGAAGTTGGTAAGAAGCTGTTTAGACCAAAAAAAAAAATAGTCTCTTAAATCAGAAACTCTCACCCTCACGCCAGTTCCTATGTTACCTTGAGTAGGGCCAGCATGGGGATGGATTAGTGTTGCTAGTTCTGTTGAGATTTCCTGATACATTGCCAATCCAGGAAGTAAGTCGAAGTTATTTGTAAGGGTAAAATTCCTATTATTTCCAAAATCTTTTCCTGTCTCCACATGAGAAAATTGCTTTCCCTTCCCTTTCATGGTTTAGGACACTGGGGACTAAACTTTCCCTTGTAATATGTGCTACAGTCCTGCTAGTTATGACATAAGTAGGCAGAGGACAGGAAAAAAAAAAATGCATCAGGAGACAGACAGGAAGAGGGGAGACAGGTATCAGGAAGTTGTGAGTGGGGTAAGCAATCATACAAGGTTAAGGAGTACACCAGAACAAGGAAGTTAGGAAGAAATCCAATTCAAAAACGTGATGATGAGGGTTGCCAGCTTGTTTTTGAATCGCCACAGTTTAAGTAAGATGTTTCCTTGCCTGTGGGCTGTCGTGTCTTTACCCAGAAGGAGAATGGAGAGCTCAAGATTGTTCCAATTCCTGGAGTCCTGTGTTCCTTGTTAGCCTCCAGAGAGAAGGAATTCGTTTTTTATCTTTATGTCCTGCAAGTTCATGACTAGGAGTGTGCACTTCAACCTAGTAGAGAATATTGTTTCCACTTCATAGCAATGGCTGTCTTCAATTCTGGGCCTGACAGTTGAGGACCTAACTAACCTGGACTTTTTTCTCTATCACACTCAAGGCTATTTCTAAGTAGAAACCATACTGTTCAGTACCTAAATTTCTTGGGCACTATCTTTTCCTAGACAGGCATCCTTAACTGTGTGGTAAGATTAATGCCTGAAGGAAGTTAACAGTTAATATTCTTTGTGCTGAACTGGGATTTACATTGTTACTAAAGACTGCCCAATAGCTTGACTTTTTTTTTTTTGGTATTGAGTTACTTCTCTGTTCACAACTTAGTCATCCTGAACGGCTAGGTGGAATGGAAGTGGGGAGTTCCTCAAGTGAGTAAATATTCAAACATTCCAAGGGAGAAATGGAACTGCTGAGTCTTCTGGTTGTCCTGAGAGGCAAGGTGAGCATTCCTGGACACTTTGGTTAATTTTACTGTCCAGGTGTGGCATTTCTAGTGTTCCTATGTAGCCTTACTCCAAGCCACTTGGGGGAGGTATGACACCTAAAGGAATTACTTGTGGTACTCTACCACTCATCACCATGTGCAGCTATCTCGCCATCTCCTGTCTACCCACTTCCTTTCATTTCCTATTTTTCTCTCTTCTCCCCACTCACTACCCAACTCACATGCTTTAGTCCTGCCAGAGATATTGATTGATTAGCCCTGCAGGGTATTTAGAGTTATTGCTGCTTAGTAGTTTTGAAGGGTAGTGAGAAGCAATTCAGGAGACAAATGTCTATTCCAGATCCTCAACTTAATGGGGTGAGAGGTGAAGGAGAAAGCAAGATAACTTTCTTATTGCTAAAAGCTATGAAAGGAGCTTTTAATTTATGTTGTGTGGGGTACAGGAGATTGTTTAACTGGTTAAACTTTGCTTCTTCATTCTCTTCCCTCATCCTGAGACTGTTGCTTTTACTGATAACATTTCGAAGCTCGGTTGCAGATGGTGTCTATAGGAAGTAAAGCTTGATGAGAAGAGGGCCCTGCTATCTTTGAGAAAGCAGATGAGGGTTGCTTTGATGCCCTGGTGATTAATCACTAGGTTGCCAAAACACTGGACCACTGGGTTACTCTCATATCTCTATCTCAAGAATTACTAGTCCAAGGCTGAGAGAAAGAGGCTGATATGCAGTTAGTCTTTAATACTCTCTAGGTGGGTAGTTGTTAGCCAAGCCTTCTCAATATGCAGCCCTCAGCCACATCATACTTCTCTGGAATGAGAGGGTATAGCCGTGAAGTAAATTCATTTAGACATATGTTCCCTAGAACCTGGAAATAGATGGATTTGGGGATGTTTTGCTCTGGCATGGTTGTAACCTGAAGATAATGTTGATAGTTCTAAAAGAATGAAGGACATTTTATCCAAGCCAAACCATCCCTGACGCTGGCAACATGGAGAGACCTTAAAAAGGCTATAATGTAGCAAAGCTAAGTGACGAGCAGAGCCTGGGTCTTTGAGAGCGTCTTGTCTTTAGTTGAAGGCGCCTGCCTGATGGGTTGTCTCAAGAAGAGGATCTTTCTTCCTCTTGTGTTTGATGATGGACACCCTTGGTGAGGATCAGCTTGTAGACAGATAGCCCTGCCTGCCAAGGCTAATGCAATTTTGAATGCTTTCGGCCCTGGAGAAAGGAGGCTGAATTCAGAGACCTAGAGAAAGCCTAGGAGTCTGATCCCTTTTATAAATTCAGGAACTTCTAGGTTTGGCCTTGTATCAGTATTTGCAATTTCTGTTAGGGGACCAAAGGTCTCATATAAAATGAAGCAATATGAGAAGGAGATGGAAATAAGGGAAAGAAGGGAGAACCAGAGGAGTCTGGTGGTGGGGCTGAAGAAAGAAACAGTGTATCATTGCTTATAAAGAAGAGATAAGAGGATGGAAGGAAAAATTGTTGTTGGGGTACTGAAAGGGGATAACTGCCTTAAAGGTTCACAATTCATTTCAAGGAAGCCCCGTTAAAGAGTAAAGTGTCCCCTTGATTACAGTAGTGTTACCTTTATGGTTGGAGGATGAGCCTGGATCCCTTAAGCTGGGGGATGCTCTACAGACAGTTTCACAAGGGAAGCTAGATTATATTAAGCAAATAATTTATATCAAGGACATTTTGCTTAGCACTGCTATCTATGTAGTTCAAGAGAGTATTTCAGGAATAAGAAGGAAATGATATGGATGCATCAAGCTAAAATTATTTGTAATTTTGTAGTTCTAAAACTCTCCTGCAAGTGGTTTTATATGTTTTAGGCCAAACTGGAAGCTAATTATTCCTCTCCCCTTCATTTTAGACCCAAGTGAGGATGATGCATAGAAGAGCAAACAAACCGGAAGATGTGAATTAGAGTCACAGAATGTTAGAGCTACAAAAGGACATTAGTTTGTCTAGTTCAGTGCCATCATTAGCCAGTGAAAAAAAGACCCAAAAAGGTTGAGAAAGTGTTGGGAGGAAGAAGGGAAAGAATGAGGAACTAACATTGTCTGGAACCTACTATGTGTCAGGTACCATACATAGTACCTTTGCTTTTATTATCTGGATTATTAAGCACCTTGAGGCCAAGGGATGGAAAGAATAAAAGGCAAATCCTTATTGTCCTGAGCAATATGTAGGAGATAAAGGTGGGTGGCAGATCATTTTTTCCTGTCTAAGCACACAGGGCTAAACTAGAGGAAGTTGAGTCAGCATTTGAGAGTGAGGTTAATCTAAGGAAGTACTTGCTAAGTAGTTGAGAGAGACTCATGAATAACTTCTGTATTCCTAGGTACCTTCCAAAAATGTGATGGGTCAGAGGCAGGCTAGAGACAGGGCTGGTAGGAAACAAGATTACTATTGCCTCTGGGATTGATTTGCATTCTAGAAAATCAGGTCATTACCTGAGAACATAGGATTAATTTTAGGAATAGGGAACAAAATGGGGCTTCTCATCCTAAGGGGTCTTAAAAAAAATAGTATATATACTATGAATTAAGAAGATAAACAAAATCCTATGGTTACTGTATTTTTTTTTTTTTTAGGTTTTTGTTTTGTTTTGCAACACACTTTGAAGTCATGTTCCATGTTGGTGAGGGTAGGTGGCAGCCTGAAAACTGACATTGAGAATAAGATTGTATTTCTTGTAGTTGTTTGATATGATATCCCGAATTATACCATGAGGGCTGCTTCTATGGGGAGCAGTAATATCATTAGCTGGATCATGTCCTGAGTACCGGGCAACTTCTGGGGAAGATTATGGGAGGGTCCCAACTTTAGGAAGCTTCTGGGTCTAGTGAGAGATGAGGCTTATACCTGGTGGGAAGTAGGGAAATTGGTATTTATAAGTCAGTACATTAATGCAGGTTATAAAATAAAATAGTAACATAGTACAGAAGGAACCAAAGCAAAGAAGTAATCAAAAAACTGGAGTTAACCAGAAAAGATTCCTCGAAGGTAATGAAGATAGAGGACATGAAACAGAAAAGAGGAAGGTGATCAGAGGGAGAAAACTTATGGAAAGCTTATGTGTTTTGTGCAGAGGGCTGTGAGTGGAGTAGTCAGGGTAGTACAGGAAAGGAGTATTAGGAAATGAAGTTGGAGGAGCAATCTTGTTGGCTTGAATGAGGAATTTGACTTTGATTTGGTAAGCAGTAACAGAGCAGAGCATTATGAGATGAATATGACGTTGAGGCCTTTTGCAGCTATACTAGGTCATGGAAGCAGGAAAGCTTGCTAGAATATTATTGTTCTCGTCCAGATGTAAGGCCCCAAGAGCCAGGACTAGAGTAGGACAAGGGGAAGGAGAGGAAAGAGAGGGGGCAGTAGAATTAGCAAGACTTGATGATAGTTTGGATGTGAGGGGAGGAATAAAAGATAGGCTGAAGATGATAACCCCAGGACATATTTATGCTGTTGATGGTGATGAGAACTTGAAAAGAGGTAGCTGCTTTGTTTTTAATAAGTAGAAAGTGTTTACTTTATTAACCAATTGATGGAATATGTCTATGTTCATTATTGCCGAGTCTAGGAGGAGGCACAGCCCCTGGAAAATAGTTGAGCACATGCTATGTGCCCAGATGATCACCTGCACTCTGCCTTTTTCAGGTTGGAGAACCAGGTGAAAGAGAGTTTATTCCTGGGGTGTACCTGCAGACTTCAGGAATGCTATCCCACTCTGGATCTGGGAAAGAAAATACAGTTTTTTTGCCAGTTTCTTCCCCTTTAATGCTTTGAAAATGGGATATGACTAGCCTGTGGCAGCATGTGCCTGTGGATGCACAATTCTCTGGCTTGATTCTTGGAAGGCCTTTTTCTCTCCCTCCCTGGGGGTCATTTGTATCTCTGGTTCCTGCTCCCAGAGCCATAAAGTGGGAGCCCCCATTTATTAATTGGGTTGGGACTGGGGAAGGGGTCGGCAGGGGACTCTTTAGTGCAGCAGGCGGGGGTCTTCCCGAATGAGCCCATTAGCCAGCCCCAATGGCAGCTGAAACGGGGCCGCAGCCAAGTCCTCTCGGTTTCAAAAACCCTCCGTTGCCTGCAGCAGATCAGAACAAGGCCTGCGGGAGCCCTTAGCTTCTGATTGCAGCTGTGAGGAAGGACAAAACAATTTATAGGAAGCCAAGTATCTCCTGTCTCACTGTCTCTTCCTTTCTGACTTTGGGGAGGGAGAAGACTGGGATGTGGTGTCCCCTCCCACTATAGCTTCTTACAAGGCACGTATAGGCCTAAGTAGGAGAGAACAGGAGTGAGTGTATATGCATTGATCGGATATTTACGTCTACGCTCCTGAAGTGTTTACACATGTCCTTGCTTTCTTCTTCCATCCACACACAGTTGTATAGGCTAAGCAGTCACTGGTTATACGGGGCTCCTAGGGTGAGTATGCTCAGTGTGTTAGGGGGGCATGCTTATCATACTCTTTCCTGCCCCATACCTGCCTTTTCTCCTATCTGCTTTCAAGCTTCAAGGTTAGAATTAGATCACCTTTTTAACATGTTTGCTTCATAATAAGAGGAGTTTGGCCTCCTACTGGAACTCACTTGTTTGTCCCTTTAGTTAAGCCAGCATGAGAAAGGCAGGCATCTACGCGGGAGTTTCTTTATGCAGTGGCCCTGAGAGAAAGGTGTGAAGGGCAGAAATATCTCACTTCCTGATGGAAGGACACTTGTGTCTTCTTCCCGATAGAATCATAGATGGCCAGAGCTAGAAAGGGAACTAGAGACCACCTAATTCAACTTCTTAGTTTACAGGGCAAGAAACTGAGGCTTAGGGAAGGGAAATGCCTTGTCCACAGTCTCACAGTGAGTTAGTGGCAGCCAGCCAAGACTAGAATCCAAGAGCATCAATTCCTGACAGCCCTGTGCTTCCTCAAGAAAGGAAGGTAGGGCTGTGAGATTTTGAGGGGGGAAGGACAGATTAAGGGGGAAAGTTAGGTTAAAAAAATTAGTAGAAAAACTGAGAAGCTTTATATATTTTTACCTCCAAGATTAATCTTTCAATGACATGCAAATTGTACAACTGTAATTTTTATTTAGAGCCAAGAACTCTGGTTCATTGGGAAGCAAGTGGCAAGCCACAGCCAAAGATCATGATGCCTCAGACTTATACCATAGTTCAAGGAGCTCATTGCCAACTATCTCTGGGGGTTGGATAGTAGGAAAAGATCCTCTGAGGCATTCTGAGGAATTTACCCTAAAGCTCAACTCAGGCTCCTTTACATTATAATACAGCTATATTGAAAAATAAGAAGGAAAGGAGAAAGAAAACACCTCACTTGCTGGGAAACTAAGGGGAATTGCTGAATGAGAGAAGGGATTATAGAACTCTGAGTAAAATAAGATATTCTCTGAGATTACAGGCAAATGGGGGCAGGGCTGTACTCCTCCCCCCTGTTTTTTAGCTTCGGGTTGGTTTTCTCCTTTGTTGGGGTGGAAGGAAGGTGGTGTGCTCCACAATGACCTAAGCCCTGAATAGTGTGCTCAATGGGCTGACTTGCACAGCAGGTTCTAAAGTCATCTCACTCTGGTGCTGAGACTCCCCTCCCCTCTTTGGACCTCTCCCAGATGTTTCTACAGTCCCTTCCAATGCTTGTTTTCTGAGCATGAGTCTGGGAGCCACTGACGAGCAGGGAGGGGAATGCTAAGTGGAAGCAGTATCTTGGAGGGAGTAAGGCAGCTTAGAGATAGAAAGAATTATAGGTCTGGGTCAGAGGGGCAGGGAGGTTGCAAAATGAGTATTGACTGCTGTTGACAAATAGATCCCAGTACATATCTTTACGTTTTCTCCATCACACCCTGGTTGATAGCACAGGAGGAATGTGGAGTTGGTCCCCATGCAGATTCATCCCTACACAGGGAGTGTATAGACCTACCTGCCGAAATTGCATCAAATCTGCTGTCCCACAAATCTCCTTTCTATCTCATAGGACCTTTTTCTGGCCTCTGAGCCTTTCTTGAAGAAGCTGTTTTGGACAAGAGAGGTTTCAAATACAGTCTGATTATCTGATCTAAAACTAGATGCCCTCCTTTGAGTCACTTTCTTTCATTAACTTTCCATTAGCCTTGAACCTTCATTGCCCTTTATAATTCTGGGTTTCACGGCTTCTATTTCTGTTGAATTCCTAACTTTTAAGTATAGGAACCATGGTTTTTACTTTATCAGACTGGGAGCTAGTTCCCTGGAGCTAGGAATCTTAGAACACTTACAACTCTCTTTGGGAGCATACTTAAGGTTCACCAGAATCCTTCTCAGCTCTGTGAATTAGAAGAGTGGTGACCATCACCATCACTTTACCTACCAAGGCCAACCTCCCTGGGTGAAAGCCCATAGACCCTTTTTGGTGTCTAATCCCTTATCTCATTTCTAATATAACCTGTAATTTTCTTTTACAGGTGGCAGCAGCAGTAGGAGTGATGGCCCCTGAGGAATTTGGTAATGTCCATCAATTACCTGACATCCGGACCCCTGCAAAATTCAGTCTCTTTCACAGACTTTAAGGCCAGGTAGAGACCTTAAGCCAATCAGAGGCCACTGGCCTGCTTTTGTAAGGGATTGATACATACACACGCACACGCACACGCACACGCACACACACACGCAGTCTCAGGGAAGTTCTTATACCCAAAGATCTCCAGAGGAGTTTCCTTAGCTTTTTTTTTTTTTTTTAAATTCTTTTCCATTATGGTTTATTACAGGATATTGAACCTAGTTCCCTGTGCTATGCAATAGGATGTTGTTTAATCCATTCTATGTATTATATAATAATTTGCATCTGCTAGTCCCAAACTCCCAATCCAACCCTCCCCCCAACCCCCTTCCCCACTGGCAGCCACAAGTCTGTTCTCTATGTCTGTGAGTCTGTTTCTGTTACATAGATAAATTCATTTGTGTCATATTTTAGATTCCACATATAAGTGATAGCCTATGGTATCTGTCTTTCTCTTTCTGACTTACTTTGCTTAATATGATAATCTCCAGGTCTATCCATGTAGCTGCAAATGGCATTATTTCATTCTTTTTTATGTCTGAGTAATATTCCATTGTATATATGTACCACATCTTTATCCATTCATCTGTCGATGGACATTTAGGTTGTTTCCATGTCTTGGCTATTGTAAATAGTGCTGCTATGAACATAGGGGTGCATGTATCTTTTCAAATTATAGTTTTATCTGGATATATTATGCCCAGTAGTGGGATTGCTGGATCATATGGTAACTCTATTTTTAGTTTTTTAAGGAACCTCCATACTGTTTTCCATAGTGGCTGCACCAATTTACGGTGATACCTCATTGTAGTTTTGATTTGCATTTCTCTAATAATTAGTGATGTTGAGCATCTTTTCACGTGTCTACTGCCCATCTATATGTCTTCTTTGGAGAAATGTCTGTTTAGGTCTTCTGCCCATTTTTTCGTTGGGTACTTTGATTTTTTGTTATTGAGTTGTATGAGCTGTTTGTATATTTTGGAAATTAAGCCCTCATCGGTGACATCATTCGCAAATATTTTCTCCCAGTCCATAGACTGTCTTTTTGTTTCGTTTATAGTTTCCTTTGCTGTGCAAAAGCTTATAAGTTTGATTAGGTCCCATTTGTTTTTTTTTGCTTGTATTTCTATTGCCTTGGGAGATCCTTAGCTTTTTACTTGACCCTATTAAGATGTCCTATCTTCTGATTAGCAATTCCTCCCTCCTGGCTGGAGTGGGTAACCCCCTCAATTGGCATTGGTGGTCATTTCATTCCTGTTCTTTTCTCTTGGCCAGCTGTGCTAATGAATATTCCTCAGTAATGTGATGCTGATATTGGTTACTCTCAGCCTCTCTACAACACCTGTCCCACTCACCCACCACCTCATACGTACACATAGTCCTGCCTTCTTCTTCTCCAGGAAGCTATTTTCTCTTTCTTTCTTTTGCGTGAGGATAGGACATTGATATCCCTTCTTACTACCTCTCATCAGCTTCTCCACATCATTTCCAGGTTTGATGGGAGATCCCCCCTGTCCAAACACTGTGCAAAGACACGAGAAGTAGAGGTCTGCCAGCCTGCTTATTTCCATCCTCAATGCCTAGAACTGGGCAGGTCACCAACCTACTATGCCTACCCCTACCCTTCTTGCTGCCAGGTAGGTGTGCTCCTCTCCCTACCCACCAACCCTAAACAGGGTCATATTTCTCTCTGGGACTATTTCTCTCTGTTGTTAAATATCTCCAGCGAGGGGAAGGCCTTTGTGACTCAGCTCTCCACCTTGGTGACTTCCAGCCCTAAATTTTAGAAAGACCTTCCTAATGTTAACTCTCCACCCCCTTTTCTGTAGTTTAAAACCATTTCCCCCATTTAGTGCGTGTGGAAAGAAGGGAAAAGTAAACAGTAAATGGATGGTATTTGACACTGGAGGGGAAGGGTCTAATGACAGGCAACCCTTCTCTTCGAGCTGAAAGCCTGAAGTCCAGATGTGCATTCTGTCCAGTGGCCTGGCATCCTTGGGGAATACTTGCATCTTTTGAGGGAAAGGTTTTATCTGGTGTCCATTCCTGAGGACAAGGATCTCAGACTCTAAGAGTCTCTCCGTATTCATTCCCAGACCCCTCCAGGGGGTAGCGAATGGATTGCTACAGGAAAGAACCCACCAGTAGGTGATACTCTGTCTTGAGCTCGGGTGGCAGCTCTTGTCTGGCACTTGTAGGGAGTTGGCAGGGGTGCCAGAGCCTCTCCGGCCACTGGAGTTGACATCAGCTTACCCTTTTGACCTTAGGTCTCCTCTCTCAGCAATGCCTCTCTCACCCCTGCAATCCAGACAGCACAAGCAGCAGGCCTAAATAAGTGCCAGGTCTGGGTAAGGTGCTCCCTCCCCTGGTAGGCACATACCTTGAGTTGGAGGTGAAGCAGTTAGGATGGGATGGATGGAGGGATAGAATAGGTGTTAGAAAGTAGGAAATGTCTCTGGAAGTGGTTGAGTAGTAAGTATGCTTTGGGTACCTGGGGTACCCTGCCTACCTCTCTGTCAACCTGGATGTCTGATCCCTCAAAGCTGCTGGGCCACTTGGGCGGTTGCAGTCTTGTTTTCTGCCACACGAGGGCACTGCTGACCAATTAAAACTCCTGCCCCTCCGCAGACAGAGTTTGGGTGAGGGGAGAGGGGGACACTGCAATCTTTCCCCAAGATAGGGGTCAGAAACACCCCCAGAGAGCCTGAGACCCAGGGGCCCAAGGAGCCAGAAGAATAATTAGTTGTTCTTCCACTTCTTCTTCCTTAAAAATGGCCTGAGACACTGAATGCTCTTCCCTAGTGGACTGACATGTCACTATATTCCCAGTTGAACCTGGGAAGCCCCCTAGCTCTAGTCACAAAACACCTTGCACAGGTGTTTCTCTCCTTCAAGGTGTAGCAGGCTCCAGCTGTCCACCCCACTGTCCCCAGCCTCTAAGACAGTCTCTTTCTGGCCCAGAGGGTGGAGGTATCTGGTTTTTCAGAGAAAAAGAAAAAAATCTCTTAAAATTGTTTTAAGAGAAGTAGCTCTTAAAGAACTAGCTCTCTTAGGAAAGAGTTTTGGGGAGAGGACTCTCTCAGACTGAGAGACTAGGAAAGTTCAGTCTTCTATGCCCCCATCACCTCCCCCAGCACAAACCTGCAGAGCTCAAGATGGGCTGGAGGATGTTTACCACCTGAATGGCTGGAGGACACCCAGGACACTCTGGGGCTCTGCGACAACAGTGGTTTCAGAAAGCAGGATGGGGATGGCGGCTGCTTTGACCCTTGATCCTCATGCCGCCCCCGTACTGTGTAATGGCTCTGCTAGGGATCCAAGTGGCCATGGAGCCCTTATGGGGATGAGGTGTCCCATATTTGAGCCTCAGTCTCCATGAAGCCCTTCCAGGCTGAACAGGCTAAGGGAGATGACAGAGGTTCTCCTCCTCCCTCCTACCCCCATGATCGAGGGCCCCTCCCCAGGAGGACAGCTTGATTAAACAGTCGGTGCTGCTGGAATTGCTGCACAGCTGGCGCTCCCCCCAGCACCCCGAGCAGAGCAGCAGTGCAGATTAAAATCTCCAATTAGCGTTAAAGTGAAGTGAGGAGGTACTGAGGCTGCCAAGGAGGCCAGACGGGGGCCCTCGGTCGGCAGATACCCCCACTACTGCCTGGATTCTGAGTACCACCCTTAGTCACCCTTTTTTTCCTAGCTCCTCTCCCAACATCTCTCAGTGCCTACTAGCTTTGCATCGCTTGGGGCCAGAGGGCTTTAGAGGGGTGGAGGGTGGGGCCGATGCCTTACCTGACAAAATGCTGGGGACACCATAAATGTGGAGGAGAAGAGATGCCCTACTCACAGCCTGCCAGTTTGAGGTGACTTCACACTACTCCTGCTTCTTTTTGCCTAGAGAAAGGGCAACTAGGACAAGTCCCTCCAGATCCTCTTACCTATAAGGTGCTGCCCACACAAATGTACATGCTTGTCTGTTTTATCCTGTTTGACCCATCTGCTCCCACCCAAATTATGGCTCCTTCCTTCATCCCTCCGTTTTTTTCTCAGCTTTCCTGTGGGCAGGGGTAGGTACAGCCTGGCTTGGGAGCACTGCCATGCCCTGCCACCTGGGTCCCAAACAGCTTCTCGTTATCTTCTTTGCAGTTCAGGGAAGAGCAGGGATATGCCAAGAATGGAAGCCTCAGATTCTCCCAACCCCTGAACATCACACCCCCTCTTAAGGGCCCTCTACCATTTATACTTCCACTCCTTCCTTCACCAAGCCCAGAAGGAGGGCAGTAGAGCTAGACACACCCTTTGACTTCCCTCTGCCCCTTTAAGGGAAATGGAAGTGGGTACCCAGCTGACTGAACCTACTCACACCTCCAGAAATTAGACACCAGGGCACAGTGCCACCCTCCCAGGCTGGCACATGCTACCCTGGCAGAGGTTCAAATAGCTCCCCCGCCGAATACCCCCACCTCTATGTCTTCCTCTTCTCTCTCCCTCTTTCTTCCTCTCTCTCTCTTTTTTTTTTCTCAGCTCAAAGCACAGCTGAGCCTTAAAATGGGGGTGGGGAGGACCAAGCTGGGGCAGCGGGGTGGAGAGTTCCAATAGCACGTTTTCACCTGCCATTTAATTGGATGTATTTTTAATTAATGGGACCTCAGGGACCAACATGAGACAATCTGATCTCTGAATAGGGACAGGGGAGGGATTGGGTAAGGGAGGAGGATTGGGCCACTGGGTGCGGTTACCAGGAACCCAGGCCCATCAATCACTGGCCACTTTGCGTTCTGGCATGGAGAATAGCAAGGTGGAGGAGGAGGGGAGGCACTGGGGAGAGGTACCAGGGTTTCCCCCCAATGGCCAGGACCTCCAAAAAGGATGGAACTGTACCAGCTGACTCAGTTTTGGGCCCCAAAATTGCAGCCAGGATATTAGGTAAGGCTGTTTTCTTGTTCCCGAGGTTTTGTTTGGTTGAGCTTGTCCCCTTGAGTACTATAAAATTGTGAAAGGAAGGTGGGGCCAGAGCTTTGAGGTCCTTGAAGGGGAGGACAAGAACTAGGGACCGTAGAACCAGAGACTGTGGTGACAGGGAGGAGAAGGGCAGGGTTCAGATATATTTCTGTGTGTTTAGACATAAAATAAGTGCCGTGGAGATTACATGCAGAACAGCATGCAAATGAGGGCTGGTGCCTTTGGGGTATGAATCATAGACCCTTACTGTTGCAAGGAAGAGAACCTGGAGCTCATCTTGCCAAACGATTCATTTTACAGATGTGAAAACAGAGACCCAGAGAAGGGAAATCAGTTGAATCCTGCCCTGGAGTTGCTTTTGTTCCTGGATTTGGAGAGTTCCTGGGAACACAGGGAAATGTAAGTTGGTAGGGTGTGGGGAGGAAAGTCAAGGGAAGAGGGTAGGCAGAATATTATTCTCTATTGCTTGGAGTCTCGTGTCTCTGGCTCCTAAGTCTTGGAAGCAACTCAGGGGAGTCAGGTGGGTGCATTACTGGGGGGAACGTTTCCCTTGTACAGCCTGTTCCAGAGGTCATCTCATCCATTCCCTTGCTTCCAAATAGACAGATTCCCCAGAACCTCCCACTACCATGAGGTTATACCATATGCTAAAAGGTCCACAGGGAAGGAAATACACTAACTTCCCCAGTTCCTGAACCAAGAAATAAATCCCCCCAATGGTGACTAAATATTGAGCTTTTTCTGAGATCTTATCACAAGTTTCTCTGCTGCAATATAAGCTGCTAGAGAAAATTATGCCAAAAAATGTAGCGAGGAGTGGTCTTGTCCCATGTCTAAGCCAAGAAGAGAGACAGAATTAAAACTCAAGGCTCTGAAAGCTGAGTCAGAAATGCCCCTGTATTCACGTGGTGCCATGGCCCAGAGCTCTTATTCAAGCCCCATCTGGCTCTGTACGGTGTTGGTGCACACTGGAGAGAGGGGCACATTTCCAGCTGTCCCCATCTCCCACCCCCACCTCCTTCACTATTCAGACACTAGAGTTAAGAAAAAATGATGGGGGGCTTCCCTGGTGGCGCAGTGGTTGAGAGTCTGCTTGCTGATGCAGGGGACATGGGTTCGTGCCCCGGTCCGGGAAGATCCCACATGCCGCGGAGCGGCTGGGCCCGTGAGCCATGGCCGCTGGGCCTGCGCTTCCGGAGCCTGTGCTCCGCAACGGGAGAGGCTACAACAGTGAGAGGCCCGCGTACTGCAAAAAAATAAATAAATAAAAATAAAGAAAGAATGATGGAGAGAAGTGGCTTGCCCACCACGTTGCCAAAGATGGCATTTCCTGGCATCTCCTTCCTTCCTCAAAAAATTCAACATTCTTTGTTCTGTGCTTCATGAGACTAAGTTCCGGTCAGGGCAAGGATGGGCACAGAGCTTGGAAAGCAGTATGGGTAGAAACTTTGTCACACCCTCCAAACCCCCAACACTTATCCTTTACTCCCAGAATTGTCTTCTCCTCTATCTTAGTACACCATTTAATATCCCCAGAGTCCCTAGGGAAGAGCAAGATGCACCTCTCTAAGTGCCCCCAGACTTACCCTGCCCTGTCTTAGACACTCAGGGTCATCTCCTTGGCTATCTAATTCTCTGCCTTTTCTACTACCAACAAGATGAGAAGGGCCCCCTTGCATTGCCTCAGGACAGTCTGGGTAGACTCCATGTAGCTCCTCCCCTGTTTCCAAGGGCCTGCAGAAGTGGGGGTGGGGGAGGAAAACTGTGCCAGGGAGTTGAAAAGGAAAATTCTTTTGTGGGGGGAGGTGGGGGAGAAGCCTGAAAGAGGGGAGAAGTTAGAGAGGGGAAATTTGGAAACTGAGGCCTGTAGTCCCACCTGGGGGGCTGGCTACCTAACATAAGGCAGGCCGTTCATATTGACTATTGTTCAGGGGGGTTATTAGATGGCTCCTGGTTACAGAGCTGCTGTTTCTCCTCTGAAACAGAGAGCAGCAGAGGAGGAGCACGCAGTGAAGAAAGAGAGGAGGTGTCAGGCTTTCTCTAGGCCGTCTTTCTCACCCCTACTCCAAGATTAGAGGTATATTGGGGGGGCTAAAAGGCCCTTAAAGCATTCAATCTAGATTCTTGATGTTTCTCTAAGGAACAAGATCTCCCTCCCCTCGATCCCCACCAGCCCTGCCTCATACTCCCAAGGTTTAGCCAAGGGTATGAGATCTACAGCCCTGGAGTCAGAGCCTGGAGCCTACTCTGGAATCCAGAAGAAACCCTGAACTTTGCAGGGAAGGAGGGATAGACTTGAAGTAAGTAGAAGGCAGAGGTAGCAGTACCCAGAATCCCCTGCGCTCTAGAGAAGAGGGAATTGTTTAGGAGCTCATTGTTGGCCCAGGGTTTAGCTTTTACTCTGATGGGACACCTTTCCTCCTTCTCCCTCAGTGTGTCCCATTGGTTGGTGAGAGAGCTGGATGTCTGAACCTCCCACCTCAACACCTCGAAGGTTATCATGCAGATCCCCTCTCTAGCTCCCAAAGCCATGGAAGAAGTGAAGGAAGACATTTCAGAGGTGGCAGCGCCATGATGTCCATCAGTACCCAGGGAGAGAAGCCAAGGAGAAGAAACAGTGCCCAGAGCGGGAGCCAGGAGGAGATGTGTGCTCCTGAAACAGGCTTCTTACCCCATCCCCTCCCCTGCCCCCTCTAACATGCCAACAAGGCTCTGTGCCCAAGGTGTGCCAGCTCTCCTGGCTGGTGATCCTGCTGTGCGGTACAGGCAGCTGGCCCTCTGCTCCAGCACAGAGCACATGGTGGGGTCTCTCGCACTTCTTTCGAACTCATCCCAGTGTGTCTGTGGTGCAGATTCCTAGGGATGCAGGAGGGGGCTGTGGCCCTGCGAGTAGGAAGACAGTGGGCTCTGGGGCCCTTTAGGTGCGTATCTTCCTGGCTGGAGCGGCTGTGGGGAGGGAGAAGGCTGCTGGCAGCTCACCTGAATTCAAGGTTCTGGTGGCTCATAGCAACAGGGATGGCTCACGAAAACAACAGAGGGGAAGGGGGTCCAGGCCTGTTAGAGCTCTCTTTTACCCCATTTCTCCCCCACTCTGAGCTCCGGATAGAGGTCTCTCATCTGGATGGTGGGGCAAGGAGAGGCCCCAGCTAAGAAAGAAGAGAGGGAAATGGGAGAGAAGATAGCAGGGGAAGCTGATCATTCCCAGGGAAAGGCTTCCCAGTGAGGAAAGGATAGGAGAGGCTAGTTATTCTTGCCCCACTGTATCCATGGGCTGCACAGAGGGTTCTGTGCTGAGGAAGCTCAGTGCTCCTAGGCACCTTTCAGGAAAGGGGCTTTCCAGGCAGACACAGCTACTCCTCCCTCCTCTCACTTACCTGCCCAGAGGTCTGGGTACCCAGCTGACACCACATGACTTAGAAATTTAAAAAAAAAAAAAAAAAAAAAAGGAAAGAAAAAGGCACTATTACAAGACCAGAACCTGGAAGGATTACCACTACTTGGTCTCAGTACTCTTTCGCTGGAAACAGAGACCATGATCTTCAAAGGTGCTGATTTTCTCTTCCCTTACAGGTCAGGTGGGCAATGTGCATCTTCTCCTGACTTTCTGAATCAGGGGGATGATAGACTACTGTGTTTGAGGTCACATCAGCAGAACAGGGCCAGAAAGTGGACCAGGAGAATCAGCTGTGCTTCTGACCACAGTCCCAAGGGCCTCCCTGTTTCGGCAAAAGGAAATAGGGATCTCGGATACCAGTGTATCCAGACACATAATAAATATCCTCCTCCTAACCTCGAGAAGAATAGGAGGGGAGTTCTCTGACAGAGCCTAAGTTTTCATTTGCCTATTTCTATTCCTTTCACTGATGATGGCTCTGCTGTCCAGCTGGGATGAGGGGCCCTCTGCTGGGATGCTCCAGGGGATCCAGAGGCAGTTTTGATTGGAGGAAGGGACAGACCAGCTGCTCTTCGTGTAAGGAGATGGGACCAGCTCCACTCCCCCAGCTCTCCCTGGCAGCATCAGGAGCCCAGGGGCCCCTGCTGGAACACCCATAATAAAGCTCAATCCTGAACTGAACTGACATATCACCTGGCTCTGGTATAAAAGTGGTGCTGTGAGGGGGAGCCAGGGTGCACCAGGTGGGGTGTAGGAAGGTGTAGGGAGTTCAGCCCCAGGAGATACAAGGATCACTCCTCAATACCACGTGTTCCTCCTCTTAAACCTTCTCCTCAGTCCCCCTTTTCTTCCACCTCCCTTCAGCTGACTCCACTCCTGGCTACCTCATGCCCTCCAATCTGAGAAGACATGGTAAGTAGTTGTCTGTTCCCTATACTTTTATTTCTCTCACTCTCCTCCCTTCCTCCCAACTCCCAGCCAAGTTACCCCATTTGACCTCTTCCTACCAGTGAATGCCATCAGGATCCAAACCTGGAATCACCCCCTTCCTCTGAGAATGCCACTCTGGCTCTGAGACTGACTCACCAGTCGTCATCCTCCACATAAGTATAGCCAGGCCAAGACAGGTATGTCCACTGGCACCAAGGCCCCTGACCTGAAGCAAAGGGCTGCCCTAGGGGTACAGTGGGGCTTGGCCCTAAATGCGTATATGCCTGTGTATTGGGCACACTGGTTTATTAGTGTTATTTCAGCATTGTGATGCAGAGAGAGTAAGTGTAACAGCTGCTCCTTGCTTGCAGTGTTTATTGTTACCTAGAGACAACCTCCTGGCTTTTTCCCAGCTCCCCACCCCCCAGCCCAACCCCCTCCCTGCCAACAGTCCTCTCCCCACACTGATGGGAAATTTATAGCTTGCCCATACCATGCCTTTAACTCTCTCCTGTCCATAAGGTAGATGGGCCAAGGGAAGCCAAAGTGAGCTGTGAGCATGCTTAGGCCCTGGCAGGGTAGAATAGTGCGTGGAGGAGGGAAGGAAGGATGGAGGGAGGGGAGACACCTCTTGTTCCCAATCAATGTCTAGACTCAAGCCCCAGTTTCCCTCCTGGCTCTCATGTTGAGAGAAAAGAGCTTTGGACCTAGTCTTGGGATCCCAGGCTCCTCCTCACAAGATTATTCTTTTTCCTCAGATTATTCTCTAAGCTCCTCCTGTTGGGCTGGCTGGTCCTGAGCAAGTGCAGCAAGGTAGTATTGAGACGGGAGGAATAAATGCAGAGTGGCAGAACCCCCAGATCCCTCCTTTCTATAGAGATGTCACATTGCGACAAACAAGAGGCTCTGGCGTGAGGGATGCTGGCCAGACCTCCACAGCTGGATAGATGTCAAACGTGAAGCTGGCTGCTGAGCCTGGTGGGGAAAACTGACCACCTTAACTTCACCTTGAGCCCAGGACTTAGGTCCTGAAAGAGTCCCAGGCCATCCTCCAAGTTGGTCTCCTTGGTCTGGGTAGGCTACTCTCTCCGCTTTTCTTCCTGGTCCATTTTCTGCTGCTCATCTTTTGGTTTGATACCTTGGGGAAGATCCAAGAGACCAAGGGAACTGAGGCCTCAATAGTCCTGGGGAAAGAGAAATTCCTCGATCCCCTCCTGACTCAGGACCTTTCATGGAGGGGCACCATGTCATATATTCACCATCCCCACTGGAAACGAGAGGAAAAGGGATTGGATTTTAGCAGAAAGGATAGAGGTTAGACATGTGGAAAAACTTACTCATGAGATATAAGACTTCAGAGGGGACCTACTTCTCTTTAGAGATTTTTCTTTTGCCTGGTATGAGTTTAAGTCTGTGTCCACCCAAGGGGCATTGGAAGAACAAAGGGTACTTTTCTGGGGCTCCTCCAGATGTGGGCCTCAGTGCAGTTTCCTCCTCAGTTCTTCTAAGCGTAGTATGTGTGGTGGTTAGATTGTAATGCCAGTGCTGCCATTTACGAGCTGTGCCACCTTGGTAAGTCGCTTAACCTCTTTTAGCCCTAGTTTCCTTGTCTGTGAAATGCAAATAAACAACCTTTTAAGGCGGTGAAGAGAATTTAGTGAAATAATGTGGGTAAAGTACCTAGGACAGTGCCTGATACTGAGTAGGTGCTCAGTCAACAGTGGTTGATACAATAGAGTCTATTAATGTTATGGAATCATCAGGGCTGACACCGTGTCAAAGACTCTAGGAGTCCCCTGGAATTATAGGCCAAATGTGAGTATGTGCGTGTGCTGGGGAGAATGTCCATAGTTTTACTGATGATTTGGAGCAGGGGGTGGCAGTCTCCTGGAAAGGAAGTAGCCCCAATCCTTAGACTCATACTCCCAAAGGAGTCAGTTTCCCCATTCACATGCCTCCAGCTAGGAGTTCCTTAGATAGTGTTCTGCCTGGAAGTACAGCTTCATCTAGGATGGAGCCGGGAGAGACAGCCATTAAGATAGCAACACGGGGCTTCCCTGGTGGCGCAGTGGTTGAGAGTCCGCCTGCCGATGCAGGGGACACGGGTTCGTGCCCCGGTCCGGGAAGATCCCACATGCCGCGGAGCGGCTAGGCCCGTGAGCCATGGCCGCTGAGCCTGCGTGTCCGGAGCCTGTGCTCCGCAACGGGAGAAGCCACAACAGTGAGAGGCCCGCGTACAGCAAAAAAAAAAAAGATAGCAACACAAAGGAATTCCCTGGCTGTCCAGTGGTTAGGACTCTGCACTTCCACTGCAGGGGGCATGGGCTTGATCCCTGGTCAGAGAACTAAGATCCTACATGCCACATGGCGCAGCCAAAAAAGAAAAGAAAAAAAAAAGATAGCAACACAGAGCACTTGCCAAGCACTTTACAGTTTGTCAAGTGCATTTACCTACATTAGCTCTTTTAATACCCAGAACATCCCAGTAAAGTGAACTACCATTTATTGACTGCCAGGCATTGTGCTCAGTGTATGTTTTTTTTTAAGTATGTTTAAAGTCTATAGAGTATTTCATCACCTAGATATGCTATGATTTATAAAGCTTATCCACTATTTTAATCATTTAGACATGTTTACTGTTATAAATAATACCATGATGTACATCCTATCCTAAAACTTCATGCATTTTTTTATAGTAAACTCCAAGAAGTGAAATTATTGGGCCAACAGATACAAATATCCCCCCTCCCCATAGGTATGATCACTTTATTGATGTACCATAATAAGAATAATATTTTTTATCTTCCTCTTTGGAATTCTTCAATGGAAACACATGGGCAGCCCCTTCTTTCTCCTAAACCCAGCAGAAACATTAATAATCTGTCATATCCTTTTTAAAAAATTGAGGTAATTGTAGATTCACATGCAGTTGTAAGAAATAATACAGAGAGATCCCTTGTACATTTTGCCCACATTTACCTAGTAGTAACATTTTGTAAAACTATAGTATGACATCACAACCAGAATATTGACATTAGTTTGATCCATATTTCCCCAGTTTTACCTGTGTATGTGTGTATATTAAGTTCTATGCAATATTGTTACCTGTGTAAATTCTTACATCTGCCACTACAGTCAAGATACTGAACAGTTCCAGCACCACAAGGATTCTTCATGTTGCTCTTTTATAATCACGCCTATGTCACCCCCTTCTTAACCCTTGGCAACCACTAATCTATCCTCCACTTCTAAAATTTTTTCTTTCGAAAAATGGAGTCATACACTATGTAACTTTTTAGGATTGGATTTTTTCACTCAGCATAATTCTCTGGAAATCCATCCAAGTTTTTGAATGTATCAGTAGTTTGTTTCTTTTATTTATTTCATGATATGGATGTACCACAGTTTAACCATTCACCTGTTAAAGAACACTTTGTACACAACATTGTAAATCAACTATACGCCAATAAAATTAAAATATTTTTTTTAAAAAGGAACACTTTGGGGCTTCCCTGGTGGCGCAGTGGTTGCGCGTCCGCCTGCCGATGCAGGGGAACCGGGTTCGCGCCCTGGTCTGGGAGGATCCCGCATGCCGCGGAGCGCCTGGGCCCATGAGCCATGGCCGCTGGGCCTGCGCGTCCGGAGCCTGTGCTCCGCAACAGGAGAGGCCACAGCAGAGGGAGGCCCGCATACCACAAAAAAAAAAAAAAAAAAATGGCGCAGCCAAAAAAGAAAAGAAAAAAAAAAGATAGCAACACAGAGCACTTGCCAAGCACTTTACAGTTTGTCAAGTGCATTTACCTACATTAGCTCTTTTAATACCCAGAACATCCCAGTAAAGTGAACTACCATTTATTGACTGCCAGGCATTGTGCTCAGTGTATGTTTTTTTTTAAGTATGTTTAAAGTCTATAGAGTATTTCATCACCTAGATATGCTATGATTTATAAAGCTTATCCACTATTTTAATCATTTAGACATGTTTACTGTTATAAATAATACCATGATGTACATCCTATCCTAAAACTTCATGCATTTTTTTATAGTAAACTCCAAGAAGTGAAATTATTGGGCCAACAGATACAAATATCCCCCCTCCCCATAGGTATGATCACTTTATTGATGTACCATAATAAGAATAATATTTTTTATCTTCCTCTTTGGAATTCTTCAATGGAAACACATGGGCAGCCCCTTCTTTCTCCTAAACCCAGCAGAAACATTAATAATCTGTCATATCCTTTTTAAAAAATTGAGGTAATTGTAGATTCACATGCAGTTGTAAGAAATAATACAGAGAGATCCCTTGTACATTTTGCCCACATTTACCTAGTAGTAACATTTTGTAAAACTATAGTATGACATCACAACCAGAATATTGACATTAGTTTGATCCATATTTCCCCAGTTTTACCTGTGTATGTGTGTATATTAAGTTCTATGCAATATTGTTACCTGTGTAAATTCTTACATCTGCCACTACAGTCAAGATACTGAACAGTTCCAGCACCACAAGGATTCTTCATGTTGCTCTTTTATAATCACGCCTACATCACCCCCTTCTTAACCCTTGACAACCACTAATCTATCCTCCACTTCTAAAATTTTTTCTTTCGAAAAATGGAGTCATACACTATGTAACTTTTTAGGATTGGATTTTTTCACTCACCATAATTCTCTGGATATC
Source organism: Physeter macrocephalus (assembly GCF_002837175.3). NCBI lineage: Eukaryota > Metazoa > Chordata > Mammalia > Artiodactyla > Physeteridae > Physeter > Physeter macrocephalus. The sequence goes on from NC_041227.1 coordinate 115,525,863, forward strand.
CACTCAAGTTTTTGAATGTATCAATAGTTTGTTTCTTTTATTTATTTCATGATATGGATGTACCACAGTTTAACCATTCACCTGTTAAAGAACACTTTGTACACAACATTGTAAATCAAGTATACTCCAATAAAATTAAAATATTTGTTTAAAAAAGGAACACTTTGTGCTCCCACTTTGTACTCACTAGCAATTAATGAAATAGCCTGTTTTACTTGGTGTCCTGAGTGGGTTTTTTGGTGTTTTTTTTTTTTGTTTTCTTTTTGCGGTACGTGGGCCTCTCACCGCTGTGGCCTCTCCTGCTGCGGGGCACAGGCTCCGGACGCGCAGGCTCAGCGGCCATGGCTCACGGGCCCAGCCGCTCCGCGGCACGTGGGATCCTCCCGGACCGGGGCACGAACCCGCGTTCCCTGCATTGGCAGGCGGACTCCCAACCACTGCGCCACCAGGGAAGCCCCCTGAGTGTTGTTTTATAATCACAATTATTAAGTTTCTTAACCCTTCAGGCATGGCACCTATTATTATTTCCATTTCATAGACAGGGAAAATTGAGGCTTATTGTAAATGATTTTCCCACGATCACATGCTGTTAAATGGCAAAGAAAAGCTTGGAACTCAAGACAGTAGGGCTCTTTCTACTACACCAGGCTTTCTCAGACCTTGACGAAGGTTTCTGGGAAGAGGGTGTAGGCAGAACCAGAAGAGAGATGTCGGAGGCAGGAAGAGCACTGGAGCAGCCTGGGTCACTTCAGGTCCTCACAGCTAACTTTGGTTCATAGGTTAGAAGATCAGTGTCAATGAAGCAGGGGGCAATACGGCTTATGCCCTTCAAATTGTTTCCCCTTTGCCGCTTCAAGACTGAAGTGGATAGAGCCCATGAGCAATCTGCCCACAGACCTGGGGCCTAGAACAGGAAAGAGAGGACTCAGCCTTTGGGTGTCTATCAGAGGATAAATGGTCAAGGGTCTCCTTGGAAATGTGAAGTTGAGTGTATCTCTGATGAGGTCTGAGGAAGTTGAGTCCCATGACAAGTGAGCTCCCTATTCTGGGGCGGTGGGCAGTAAGGGAGAAATAGCATTTTAATTTTTTTTTAGTGCGGTGGGGAGCTATAGGTCATTTACACACACACACACACACACACACACACACACACACACACACACACACACACCTTGGGCAGGCTTGGTGTCTGGGACATGGTTCAGGGAAAGAAAAGTGGAATCAAAAATGGCAGTTCAGGGCTTCCCTGGTGGCGCAGTGGTTAAGAGTCCGCCTGCCGATGCAGGGGACGCGGGTTCGTGCCGTTCACTCTTGTTGCTGCGGCCGCAGGCATGAGTATGCTCAGGCTTCAGAAAAGGTTTGGCTTCAGTGTCCTCCGCTGTGGCAAAAAGAAGGTCTGGTTGGACCCCAATGAGACTAATGAAATTACCAATGCCAACTCCCATCAGCAGATCCGGAAGCTGATCAAAGATGGGCTGATCATCTGGAAGCCTGTGACAGTCCATTCCTGGGCTTGATGCTGGAAATACACCTTGGCCCGCCGGAAGGGCAGGCACATGGGCATAGGTAAGAGAAAGGGTGCTACCAATGCTCGAATGCCCGAGAAGGTAACCTGGTTGAGGAGGATGAGAATTCTGCGCCCGCTGCTCAGAAAATACTGTGACTCTAAGAAGATTGACTGCCACGTGATCACAGCCTGTACCTGAAAGTGAAGGGTAAAGTGTTCAAAAACAAGCGGATTCTCATGGAATGTATCCACAAGCTGAAGGCAGACAAGGCTCGCAAGAAGCTTCTGGCGGACCAGGCTGAGGCCTGCAGGTCTAAGACCAAGGAAGCTCAAAAGCGCGAAGAGTGACTCCAGGCCAAGAAGGAGGAAATCGTCAAGACTCTGTCCAAGGAGGAAGAGACCAAGAAATAAAGTTCTCTCCCTCTTCTCTGTTCATAGTGGCCTCGGCAATTACATAGATCACTCATTCAATAAAAAACAAGCCTTTATTTGCTTAAAAAAAAAAATGCCAGGTCACACTTAGTCCTCACTTTACCACTGCTCTTTCTCTCCAAATCATGGACAGCTAAGTCAGAAGGAGCTAGAGAAATCATTTGGTCTATCCCTCAGCCTCTGGACACTGGTAGAAGCTGACAGGTGGAAACCTAGAGTCAGCCCAAACGTGATGAATGGCAGAAATGCGAGCTTTCAGGAGAGAAGGTTTGGCTTTTCTCCTGGGAGCTATGTTTGGCCAAAGGCTGCCTCTTCCCACCTCCGGCTGGAACTGGATTTTTTACAGTTGATGTTACCATTGCTTCCTTGGCCTATTCTAGTAGCTGTGGTGGACTTACAACAACTTTCCCTGTCTACTTAAAGCTCCAGAACCAGGCTGAGAGCGCATATCACTCTTCTCCATCTTCCATGGCCCATCAGAAATGGCACATCTTCTTCCAATGGTGCCCTCCATCCTTATCCATTAATTCCAGCCATGGGGGATAAACACTGAGGGCCTCAGGATGTATAGGGAGTACTTTGCATTGTTGAAGCAACCAGAAATATCCATTCTAAACCTCTTTTTTGAGTGGAAGTTTTTTTTTTTTTTCTGCTGTGCCTAGGGGCTTGCAGGATCTTAGTTTCCTGACCAGGGATTGAACCAGGGCCCTTGTTTGTGAAAGCACGGAGTCCTAACCACTGGACCTCCAGGAAATTCCCTGGGTGGAAGTTCTTAGACAAAAGGAGACCACTATTTACTGGCTCTTATCCCCTCTGAGATTTCCTGATTGTCAGAGGTCCTGAATGTGGAGACAGCTACCTGCCCTCAAAGCCAAGATGGCGCCTTATCAGGAAACTTCAGGACCCCTGCTTCTTCCCTTCCCTTGGCTGCCCCTCTACTCCAGGTACCCTCCTCTCCTGCCACCACTCCCTTCCCATTCCTCCTCTCTCTCTCTCTCTCTCTCTCTCAGCAAGTTTTTTCTGTGATTACAGGCACTGCATGGTAATTAGTGCTAAACTCATTTGCACAACTACAGTTAATTGGCTACAACAATTAATTAATGTGTTGGAAATTTGGCACTGGAAAAAAAGTTTGTCATCAAAAAAGGGCAAAAATTGTAGAGTGAGATACCCATAAAAATCGAGGGCAGGCTTCAAAAGCCCAGCTGGGCCTCAAACTTCAGGCTGGCCTCAGATGCCTTCCGACTCTCAACTTCAACACATTTTCCTCTTTCCTCTTTCACTTTTTCCCTCTTCCTTTCTCTATTTCTCTTCTTGCTCTCTCTTTTTTTTTTACAACTTAAGCAAACTCATTTCCCTGATAAAATATAGCATGACTAATGGCTAGAGCATGTAAAAATCATTGGGAAAATGTCCTTGGAAGACGAATGCATTTTCAGCAGAATAATTAACTTAATTAACAAATTCACATGCATATTCATCAGGCTATTAATGTCTTCTCGGCTCAGCTTGATGAACATTGCGGTAATAACCATCTCATTTACATACTGCATTCTACTGCGATCCAAAACAGAGACAACATACAGGCGTATACACACACACACACACACACACACACACACACACACACACACAATTGCACCACTACGCACAACATGCCTCGGCCGATTTGACTTCCAGGTTGGCTGGGGGAGAGAGAAGGAGAGAGAGAATGGGGGCTGGGAACCCCGACTGGGTGGTGTGATCTTTAGAGGGTCATGAGTGAGGTGGGCTAAGGATGCCTACATGGGAATGTCTCAGAGAACTTTAATTCTCTCTCTGTCTCTGTCGCTCTCCCTCTGCCTCTTTTTCCTCGTTTCCTTTTCTCTGTGTCATTTTCTCCCTTCTTCTCTGCTGTCCCCCCCGAAACCATGTCTCTCTAGGGAAAAACTTGGTATCCGTGCCAACTTTTTCCCCCCTCCCTTCCTCCTTCTCTCTCCTCCTTCCCCTCTCCCAACTGCTGCCAGCCGGCATCAGCGCCGAATTGCCATCTCCTTCAGCTCTCTGTGGAGCAATCTCAGAGAGCAGTAAGGTGTGACGCGGAGTTCTGCCGGTTTCGCAGCACCGCCTGCGGAAAGAGCGCAGGATGGCGGAGGAAGATTAAGAGAAATCGCGAGCAGGGCTCGGCTGCCATTGGTGTGTGCAAACGCCGAGGAGCAAGGGAGAGGGAGAGCGAGGAGGGCGGGTAGAAAGGGAGGGGGAAACCAGCAGCTGTCGGCCTAATTCTTCTAACACTCTGCTTGTGGTCATATTAGAAAAACAGATTATGCCCCTCGGTGCCACTCACTTATACTTGACATACGTTAATGTTCTATATCTCCATTCTCGGGGCTTGATGACAGTGGACTTCAGGTCTAGGAGGATGGGGGTCTGGGCGGCCAAGGGGCAAAAAAAGACCCTGCCTCCTCATTCTTCCTGACCCCCAGCCCCAGCCTGTACCTGATCTTTAGAAAGGAAGCCTGGGCCCGGAATTTGCTTCTGATGCCACCACTTGCCCCTGCTTTTTTCAGCCCTTAGGAGGTGCAGAGGTCAGAGGACACCTGGAAGTCCTTTCCCCTAAAAGTCACTCCCCCTTTAGAGTCTTAATAGGTCACTTTAGAGCCAAGTGTACCAGCTTTGTGGCATCCCCGCCCCTAACCTTTCTGTGGGCCCTGCCCCTCAAATCAGAAGTTGGGGGTCAGAGAAAGGGCTCTATGAAAGTTGATGCTCCTTGAGGGGGTTACAGAGAAGCCATAAGCAAAACAAGGCCAGGTTTGTTTCTGGGTTGCTATGGAAACCAGGTTCCCTCCTCCTGGCAGGAAGGGAGGAGTGCCTGAGGCCTTCCTCCTTCCACCAATCCTGAAGGCTATAAAGGCGGAGTTTGCTAAGGCCTGGGTAATAGGGCTGGTCTTGGAGGACACACCAACCATTCCCCAGAAGCCCAGCCTTCCAGTCTATAGCCCTTCGACCCCCACCTTCCCTACTCTCTCACCCCAATAGTCAGTCAAAGGAGGCTTTTTCCTCTAGGTGCCTTCTCCTCTATGGAGACCTGTTGCTTAGCAACCACTAGAGCCTTCTTCCTAATAACTCGCAGGGACTGAGAGATATAATATCTGTCTCTATATTCAGTTTCCCTCCCTTGTCTATTTATATTTAATAGCCGAAGCCCTGTCTTGGGTTCCCTTGGCATCTGTTTTAGAAGGAATAAGCTGCAGCCTTATAAAGTTACACCCTAGGAAGAATTTCCAAACAGGGAAGAGTTGGAGAAAAGACTGGAGTAGGTAGGGAAGCTGTGGAATCATATTCTCTTAAGTATAGGTAGAGGAAAAAAACTAGTATTTAGAACTTGGAATGTGGGGAGGGGATGTCCAAAGGGATTCCCACGGGTCCACTCAGGACCTGGAATGGATGCCAACAGAGCTGCTTCCTGGCCTGGCATTTTCCTCTCCCCACACCCTGCCCTGTCGCTCCGTCCTCACCACTTCCAGTCTAGAGCGCTCTCATATTTCCGTATATGGGAGGCTCATCCCTCTGGGGATGTCCAGTTTTCTAATGTCTGGATTAGACTTTAGAAAGGGGGGTGCTGTGTCGATGTGTGTTCAACAAGGCCTGGGTTTTTCAGGGACGGAGATTTGAGCTCTCTACTGGAAAACCTCAGACTTGACCTGGCAGTGGAGGTGGTACAATAATCAACAAAAATGAAGAGCAAGGAAGGCCCAAGAGTAGCCTAATGGCTGCATATAGAGTCAGGAGACTTGGGTTCCGGTCCCCTCTCCTTACTCTCCTGTGATCCAAGTTATTCACTTAATCTTTTAAACTCCTTGTTGCTTTATTTATAGATGAATAATAATAATGTTTACCTCCCTGGACTTTAGCAGGATCAGTTAAAGTAATATGTGAAAGGAAACACCTTGGAAGCCATCCAATTTAACTAAAATATTATTTTAAGGTTTGGCAAAGGTCTGACTGCTGGGAAGAGGGAAATATCATGAATCCAGCCTGGCCCTGGGCTTAGGAACATCGTTAGTTTGTTAGCCAGAAAAGTGTGATTCTTTGCCCTCTGGGCAGTGGGGTAGGGAGCTTTAAATCAAAATCAAACACAAAGCTATATGGGAGAGTGGCATGCAGTGCCCCTACCCTCCCCACCTCCATTCCCAACCTCGGACCTCTAGTTCTTCCTGCCGATTCCCCGTGCTGACCCTCCACCTTCTCCCCAGTCAGCACCTTCGCTGCCATCGTACTCGCTTTCAGACTGTACAGTTTCACCCTCTGTACCCCCCTCCTCGGCACCTCCTCCAACCCGAGCCTTCTGTGGGAGACAGATGGGGTGTCTGCAATGGAAAAGGCTCTGGGCTCTACGCCGCCTTGGGTGGGCAGCGCCCCTCCTCATCTCCCCACTACTCCCTCTCCCTACCTAAGACACTCAGATTCACCCCGGGCAGCTTGGAGAGCTGCTGAGGATTCCAACTGCCTTCTCAGACTCAGCCCCAGAAGCACAGCCAGATGCCATCTTTCTCCAAGACCTAGACCCCAGCCCCTCTTCATGGAAGACCAGTGCAAAGGAAGAAGTAGTTTGGGGGATGGTAGAGCTCTATGTGAAGGGACTAATGTGGAGAGGCCCAGAGTCCCTCACTGACGACTGGATGGCTGGGGCTTGGGGCCTGAGTTGACAGAGGAGGCTAAGCCTAGGCAGTTCCTTTGTTCCAGAAATCTGGGGTCCCTGGAGGGAGGCTCAGCTTAGGGAGGGGGAAAAGGGAGCTAACATTACAGAGCACCAACTGTGAGCCAGGCACAATGCCAGAGCCTTTCCATACCTGTACTCACAACTAGCAGGTGAAGAATCAGGGCAAATAGGTGTCTCACGGGCTCGCAGCATCTCTCGGCACAGGTGACCACCTCCTCCTTTGATTCTGTGATGTCACTGCCAATTCTCCTACCACTCTAGCTGCTCTTTCTCTGTCTCCTTTGCAAGCTCATCCTCAGCTCCTTAGACTCAGCCAAGTCCCCCGATTATATACTTTCATGGTACTATATAGTCTTCTTTCATAACATTTAGTGCAGTTATTTCATACTTATTTGTGCAGTCATTTGAATAATGATCCTATTTCCCTCACCAGATGGAAAGTTCCTCAAGGACAGTGACCATGTCTGTCTGTGTTCACCAGTGCCCAGCACAGTGCCTGGTATAAAACAGCTCTCTGGTAAATATTTGTTGAGTGAATGAAAAAATGACAGAAGGACATCTCTCTGGCCTAAACTCAGCTTAGTAGCCACACCCCCACCCCAGGGCTGACTCACCTGCAATGTGTGGAACAGGGAACAAGGTGCCTGGGAGGCCAGGCCACTTCATTTTCCCTGGAAAAAGCTATCAGGACAGGACAGGCCAAGTCCCAGGATATGGGGCCCTTGCCCTGCACAAGCCTGGTCCTGCCTGTCTGCCCTCCAGCTTCTCCAGGGATTGAGAGAATTCAAAGTCCCAACAATGTCTCCCCATGTTGGGGCCTGAAATCACTCGTGAGCTGGAAGGGAGGAGTTCCACTGGGGAAGGGTGCTCTGCATAAAACCCCTCTTTTCTGCCTTACTGCCTTAGCTGAGACTGCAGAGACCATCTGCTATCACCCCTGTGTTTGCTTCTGTCTCTTCCCCTGGGCTTCAAGGAAGAAGATGGTTTGACCAAGTGGGAGAGATGGATGGTAAGAGCAGGATAGTCTGCTTGTTCCTTGAAATCTCTCGGGGGCTGGTGATGAGCCTCAGCCAGGTGATTGGAGCAGACGAACACAGGATCCAGCAGCCTCGAGTCCTTTGGAGCTGAACTCTCTAGACCCTGGGAAGCAGGGGTGGACAAAATGACCTCTAGGAGTGGCCAGTCCAGCGCTTTATCTGACCTCTTTGCTGCCCTTGCCATCTGACCTCAAATAATATTCCCGAGTCTGCAGAAAGTTAGAGTTAGGCCAGGCCCAGCAGCCCTTTGCTCTCCCTGGCCACTCCTCATTCTAGCCAACCACCCAGCCCAGAGCATCTCTCCCACCCAGCTCAGGACCAATACCCAGTCCTCATGGCAGCCTCTCGCCCAGCCCCCTCATCCTGACAGTGCCCCTCAGCACCCAGGCACCCGGGGTCATGGATCTGGAAGCCATTCTAGGCAGTGTTGTTCTCTCTGACCCCACCTGTTCTCTGGGCCCCTAATGAAGTAGGACAACTCAGGCTATGGGCCAAGTCCTTGTGTCCTCATCAAAAGCAACATCTGTCCCCTCCAAGAAGATAACCCTGTGGAGAGGGTGGTGAGACAGGCACAGGGTAGGAACCACCATCCTTCCTGGGCCCTCACTCCAGATTCCACTGCAGGCACAGATTGAGGGTGAGGGCCAAGACAGCTGCAGAGTCCTACACTCACATGTGCCCTGCACAGGCCTTCATGTCTCTGAGCCTCTGAATATGAGGGCCCCTCCTTGACTCACCCAGCTACCTGGGCTGCTGCTGCCGCCAAGCCAGCCTTCTTTTATTCATGCGTTGTTTTATTGCTGGCAAGTGCTGCTGCTTGCTGCTGTTGGAGGCGTTCCTGCCAAATCCATCCCAACATCTTGGCCTGGCATCAGGGCAGCATGCTAATGTGGAAATTTAAAGAGCCGCTCGGCTTTAAATCAGAATTTTAAATGAGCAGCAGTGATCCAGAGGGACCCGGGCAAAATCGAACAGTATCTGATCCACCCTTCCTACCCCCACTCCCATAGCATCACCCCACTTCCTCCCACCTCTCCCCTTGACTTGGACACTAGATGCGGGAATGGCATGGGGCACACTAGGGGAAGAAGGAATCGGTGCAGGATGGAGTCATCCAGGCCAGTAAGCAACTAGAACCCCCAACTCAGGACCAGGGAGGGATCCACTGCTTGCTGTCATGGGCAAATGGAGGCAGGGAACCTCTACACAAGGGAGCAGGGCTGGGGATGGTGAAACTGACATTCCTACCCCACTTCCCATTTTACCAGAAAACAAGAAAAGAAGTCCCAGAGCAGAGAAAAGGTAGAATTCCATGAAGACACTCACATGCCACATATACTTGGGCACACTGGGATATGTACACACAGCTGTGCACGCAGGTCAGAGTGCTTCCTGAGTCCCCCTGTAGCATGTATACACGTACCTCGTACATCACGCATACATGGAGAAGAATTATTCACATGTGCAGGTCAGTCTTTCTTCTCATATCTAGACCACTGTCCTAACCAGAGCAAGTTGGTTTCTGCAAGTTGCTAGCCAGAGCTGTGCCTCAGGTTTTTCCATGAATCCTAATGCACCAACATTCCCCAGCTCCTGGCAGCTACCTTGAGTCAGCCGTATTTGTGACAGAGCCCCAGATCAACTCTGCCAGGATGGGGTAGGGGGCACCTGAGCTCATCCTGTGTACCTGTCATGGCTACAGTGTGGTGCCTTCTCCGGTGACCATCAGGTGACAGGCTCAGACATCTCATCTGAGAGAGGTTCTGGGCATAACCTGGGTTTCGGAGAGAAGAGGGGGCTAATGGGAGGTGAGAGAGACAGAGCCTCTGCCTTTCTGTGACTCTCCTTCCTCCTTACCTGTCTCCCCTCATTATCAGAAAAACTTTATTGAGTGCCTACCCTCAGGAAGACACTGTGCTTAGTTTAGCACAGTGCCTCATAATTTTCTGGACTGGGTTAATGACAGCCCCAGAATCTGGATGTGCTGTCCCCATTGGAGGACCCATAATGACTCGCATGGTAATCTCAACCTTATCCATGTTAGGCTGCTAGGCCAAGGGATGCTCCCTGACCTTCCCCAGGATTCCCCCTCCCTAAAAGAAGGAGCCAGCTCTTCTGTGGGCTGGTGTGGCTGCCAGCCAAGAGGCTTGGGGCAGGCCTGGGGCATGCAGCTGGCACCTGCCCCCCAGATCCCCAAGGAGCACCATCCTCCCCCACTCCATAGCCCCATTTAGATGGCTCCTGGGCTACATGGAGACAGAGCTCACCGCTCCCCATTCTCAGAGAAAACCTCGAGCTGGAAAGCCCATCAACTCCCTTTCCACTACAACATGCTCCAAGATCCTCCATCCAGATTAGATATACTAAAGACACACCAGGTACTTTTTCCAGACAGGACCAAACACTTAATACAGTAGGGGTTGGGCTGGGGCTAGGTAAGGGGCCTTGAGGGGTGAGGCCTGGGCTGGAATTATAGGAGAAGTTGCTGAGGTCAAGAGATGGTTGAGGAAGAAGAACTCAATGGGAGTGAGATAGGACAGGGGGACATGAAGGGAAGGGGCTGAGTGAATCTGCTTCCCTCATCTAATTAACAGCATGCAAATAATATGCAAATAACCCCCTCTTTGTTTAGAGACCACAGGGCCTGTGCTTTTTGGAAGTGGGCTACCGAGGGACCACCAGGCAGTGTCTCTGAGACCCTCAGATATGGGACACCCAGGCTCAAGAGAGGCCAGAGTGTGGCCATCTGGTTCTAGCTTATTCCCCGGATGGACTCTCTCTATGGGCCTCAATTTTCCTATGTGTGAAATGGCAGGACTGGACAGGATGGTCTCTAAGGCTTCTGTCCATAACTGACAGTCTAGGATTCTCTGATCTGGGACCCAGTGCCAGCCCAGGGCAGACAGCTTGATTCCATTCAGGGGTGGAAGCTACTCGGCTCTCTTGCCCCTGCCTCCCACCTCAGCAGTTCTGTCATGCCACCCCCCACATCCCCATGTACCTGCCATTCCAAATGTGGGTAGTTTCCTGAAGGCAGTGTTTTCTCTTACTCTGTGCCTTTACCTACACTGTTTCCTCTGTTTGGAATGCCCTTCCTGCTTTAGCCCCTCACCTGGCTAACTTCTTCTCCAACTACAACAGCCTTACCTACCTTACCCTTCCACCCTCTGGGCATCCCTATGCACTGTTTACTTCTCTCATTTCCCACTAGACTATGAACTCCTAGAGGGCAGGTACTGGGTTTTGTTCAAGATGGAATTTCCAATGTATATGTATTGGTTTCCCCAGGTTGCTATAACAAATTCCCCCAACCTTGGTGACTTATAACAGAAATTTATTTTCTCACATTTCTGGAGGTCAGTAGTTCAACATCAGTTTCACTGGGCCCAAATCAAGGTGTCAGCAGGACTGTGCTCTCTCTAGAGGCTCTAAGGGAGAATCTGTTCTTTCAGCTTCTGGTGGCTGCTGGGCATTCTTTGGTTGTGGGCACATCACTCCAATTTCTGCCTCTGTCTTCACGTCGCCTTCTCCTCTTCTGTGTGTGTATAATCTCCCCTGCCTCTCTCTTATAATGACACTTGTGGCATTTAGAGCCCACCCAGATGATCCAGGATATTCTATCTCAAGATTTTTAACTTAATCACATCTGCAAAGGCCCTTTTTCCAGATAAGGTAACATTCACAGGTTCCAGGGATCAGGTTGTGGACATATCTTTAGACTACCAAAATAAGCAAAGACATCGTTAAATTTACCTTTTGATAAGCATTTGCCATGTGCCAAACACCAAATATACATTTTTCTCATTGCATTTAAGTCTCACAATAAAGGTATTGTGAAAGGTAGATATTAATGCCTCTACTCTACAGTTAAAGAAACTGAATAAGGCTCAGGGAGATTGAGTCACCTGCCCAAACTCACATAGCTGATGAGTGTCAGAGCAGGATTTAAAACCAGATGAGCTTGGTTCCAAAGCCAGCATGATTTTTACCTCACCAACAGCCTCAGAGCCTACCTCAGGCCCTGGCACAAATTTCTTACCTGAATAGATGTGCCGAAAGAGAAAGATAGGTGGACAAGAGACAGGAAGAGGAGGCCCAACATGCCTAATGATATTGACTCAGGTTTTCTTTTGCCAAAGACCCCTTACCACTTCTTTAATCCTCCCCCATCACCCTTGACCCCCTTTTTCAGAAGACTGGAATCTCCCCCAGTTTGTAGCCCCCTGCCAACTACTGCTGCCCAGAGGGGTGGCACAGTGCCTGGACTTCAGGCAGGAGATGTCAAATCACAGAACCAGAGGGAACTCTGGAGGTCACTGCTTCTAGCCCTCTGCCCACATACAGGCCTGCACATGAGGACAGGACAGACAGGGTCAGGGTAGTGGGCAGCAGAAGGGAGAAGTAGCCATCTCTTATCTCAGCTACCCTTTCTCCCCACTTCTTACACGATTTGTGTTGGTTGGGAAGTCCTCACTCAAGCCTAACCTTCCAGACATCATGCTGTAATGAAAACTGACCAGAGTAAGAAGTCATGTAAATCGTTCCTAGATTGTCCAAAACATAAAACGAGATTTTGGCTAAGTCCCTTCACCTCTCTCGGCCTCTAATTCTTCATCTTTAAAATGGGATCGATAATGATAATAATACCATCTCACAGGGCTGGTGGGGGTATAATAACAGGAAAGAAGCAGCTAACCCATAGCCTGGAGCAAGGCAGGTGCTGTGAGACTATTTTGTAACAGCCCCTCAGCCCTCCAGCCGAAGCCCTTCATCCTGGGTAACACAGGGCTTTCTTTGCTCACCTCAGCCAGTCTGGTCTGCCTTGCGCGCTAGACTGTGAACTCCTCTTGGCAGGACCTCGCTCAATTTTTAATCACTGCCCATTCCCCTCCCCAGTCTAGCCCTTGCTTGGGCGCGTAGGCTCAATCTACATTTGATAAACAAACGAGTGAGGGTATGAGTCAGACCCCCAAATCCCGAGAGGCACAGAGCCTGACTCCCACCACTAAGGGCACGCCCCTTTCCCCTGGGGTTCAGGAGGCGGAGGCGGCAAGGAAAGAGGCGCTGCAGCTTTAAGATTTCTCTTGGGCGTCCCGGTTGCCAAGGCGCGGTTGCCAGGGGCCTGCGCGGAGCTGCGTCCTGCCTCCGCGCGCCGACTCCGGGCTTCCGCCGCCGCCGCCGCCGCCGCCGCCGGTGCCGCCGGTTCGGCTCCTCCGAACCGTCTGGCGGACTTGGCACCGGCCCCGGCTCTTCAGTGCCCCCGCGGTGCGTGGCAGGCTGCGGCTTCATTATCCTGATTGATTCCTCCTGCTCCCCGACACCTTGGGGCCCCGGCCAAGGAAAGGGGGGGCCGAGGCCGCATCTGCGGGCCCCTTCCCCGGCCTTTGCCCCCAGTCGCTCCTAGGGCTGCCGTGTCCTCGGTGCCCTGCAGCGGCAGGCCAGGCAGAGCGGGTAGGGAGAGCCGGCCGGCCTTTGCCCCCGGTGGGCGGGGAGGGCCCCAAGGAGGAGCGGAGCTGAGTCCGGCTCTTAACTCCGTCCCAAGGGCCCAAGATGCCCTTCCTGGGCCACGAACACCGCCGGCCTCGGGCCTACCTTCAGCAAAAGTTTTGCCCCTTCCCCAGGAGGGTACGGATGGTTTGGGGTGGGGAGGGAGCACAGTGATGGACTGAGAAATTCGGTAAAACAAGCCTTGGCAAAATGGGAAATGTGACATCTTCGAGGAGAACTGATCACATGGGCCAAGACAGGGTGGCACATGTCTTATCAGATGCTTCCCTGGGTGCCTTAAGTACAGTTCTTAGGGGAAATAGGGACAGGGTCTGCTCAAACAACACAGGACACGGCAAGAATCTGAGCTCAAAGGAAGGCCAGGGGCCTCTAGAGAACCTGTCCCCACATCTAGCAGGGTTGGTCTGGCCATGAAATCCTGGCCCCCAGGAAACCAAGTGCGGAGGGGAGGCCTCAGTGGAAAGAGCATCTGGGGCCAGACCTGAGATTAGAGGCTCTTCTTAGGTCAGCTACTTGGTTTGTGACTTGGACAAGTGACTTTACCTTTCTTAGCCTTAGTTTATTCATCTGTCAGATGGGGTTAAGACTTCCCTGACAGTTGTCAATAGCTGAATGGGATAATATGTTGATGGCAGGACCCTGCCTAAATTCTGGCAAGAAAGAGAAAAGGAGATGAGGGGCTGGCTTCCATCCCTGCTGCTGTGCTGGGTGGATCCCTGCTCTCTCCTTGAAGGAGGTAAGTCTCCATATGCTTACATCCCTTTTTAGTTGGAAGAAGACCTGGAACCTTCCAGCCAGAGCTGCTTCCTTGTCAGGGTAAAGGGACAAAACCACCTCATTGGCATGGCATGGACTTGACTTCTACCCTCCTTCCTTCCTTCCTCCTCCCTCCCTCCCTCCCTCCCTTCCTTTTTCTTTTCTTTTTTCTTTTTTACATTTACCAGTTTATTATAAAGATTGCAAAAGAACAACAGACAGCACATGAACAGGTACACAGGGAAAGGTCCAGAAGGGTCCCCATGGAACTGAGGTGCACCACCTTCCCAGCACATGGATACATTCACCAGCCCAGAAGCTTATCAAATCTTGTTGTTCAAGAGTTCTCATAGAGCTTAAACTGTCATAGACTTAATTTCTAAATTCACATCAGGTTCTCCATGCCTCTCTGGGGGGGGGGGGGCCTCTCTTCCTACAAGCCATGACAGTCTCCCTCTAGTGCCTGGGCCCTGTCCTTTCCAAGGGCCAAAACTGGACTTTTTCTTATATAGGCTTAGGCTTTTTGGCTAACTCCAACCTTTAGCTTTCCTCAGCCCTGGGAAAGAGAAAGCTGGTGAAGGATTTGAGGCCAGTTTTTCCAGTGGCAGTGGGGTTTGCGAACCTGATCTGGGCCACTCTGGCAACTCAGTGTCTATCTCTGGGCGTGTTTCCTCCTGGGTGAGTTCATTTATTCTTCCAGTCTGTATTTCCTGGGTGACCACAGTGGTGCACCCAGCAGGTGGGAGTTTGGGAATAACACAGAGTGGGTGGGTAGAACTTTACTCTGAAGCCACTGATCTGGGGGCAAAACAGACAGACACACATGTCAACCTCTCTAATACAAGGGTATTTACTTCAGGAGGATCCCCCAGATTATAGAACATTCCACAGTGTCATGATGCTTCCCCCTTCCTTCCTGAACACAGCAGACTCTTGCCCTGGACTCTTGAGCCAGAAGCTAATTGCTTTCCTGTGGGAAAAGGCAGATCCTAAAATTTGAGCCTGGAGCTTTTGTTTATTCTGTTTTGTTGGAATTATCTGTTTCTATAACAATGATGCATTACT
Organism: Physeter macrocephalus; assembly: GCF_002837175.3. Lineage (NCBI taxonomy): Eukaryota > Metazoa > Chordata > Mammalia > Artiodactyla > Physeteridae > Physeter > Physeter macrocephalus. The sequence goes on from NC_041227.1 coordinate 115,540,870, forward strand.
TTCATATGCAAGGTAAAAACACAATAAAAACATTCCCAGTTTGGGAAAAAAGATGTCAGGGAGGGAGGATTTTTTTTCCCCTCTGGTCACCAGACGTATCTAGGCATGCCAGGCTGCCCAGGGCCCTTGATCAATGTGGCCCTGTGAGCAGCTGCCTGAGTCCACCTACTGACCCTGCTGCCCACCTGCTCCTGGCTAGCCTGCTCCATCCTCAGCGTTTATAGGCCTGGGCGCCACTTCCTATTAATACAAACCATGTGGGACCCTTGCTGTGGTGTCTCTAGGCAGAAGAGGGAACCACAGCCGCCTAGTGGCTACCAGGGAGACTGGCAGGAAGGGGCATCTCCACTAGGCGTCTCCTGGGAAACAGCAAGCTCCCCAGAGCAGGGACACTCGGAAGTAAAATCCTGCCTCTGTGTGTTTGTGTGTGTGTTGGGGCGGGAGGTGGAGCTAAGAAACCCTCACCCAACCCCCTCTGCTCTTCACTCTTCAGGGAAAGCATCTCTCAGCATCTCTACTCACTCCCTCCCCAAGCTCCAGCCCCCTCCCCAGAAACAGTGTGGGTTCTGCTGGACAAGTGACCCAGAAGACATCCCTTCAGACTCATGAAGAGCAGGGGACTGAGAGCCAGAGGCCCACGTCCTCGGCTGCCTGCCTCACCCTGTGGCCCCGGTCAGTTGCACCCCCTTTCTGAGTCCTGGGTTCCTCCTCTGTACAATGAGGGCGCTAGGTGAGACTTCCCCGTCATTCTTAACCCCCGCATTGGAGCTCCTCCACAAGGCCCAAGAATGCAGTGAGGGCATTCTAGGCCATTCTTTCCTGCCTTTGGAGCAGGTACCTGATAGGAGCTAATGATTCCTTGTGTGACCTTGACTGGTCACTTAAACCAGCCTGGGCCCTTCATCTGCACGTTTATTTATTCTAGTATTTGTGGGTGCTTAACGAGAGTAGTCTACACTGAGACGGTCCAGAAATGGCCCAGATTTTCGTGAAAAGGCATCTCAGCCCCCCATGCTGTCCTGCACCAGAGACCAGCTGCATGCTTTATTCCTTCCATGATTACCCCCTTGACACGGAGCTGGAGGGCACTGGAAACTTCTCCTCCCTTAGTGCCCGAAGTCAGCCAAGGGGAGAAGCCATGGTACCCCCTGGGGAATAGAGGTGGTGGCAACGTCCCTGCCCCCTTCCCCTCTCTCACGCCCACCTGGTTCCCTTTGCCCTCCCATGCTCTTGAGGGACCAAGCCCCCCTCCCAGCCCAATCTACCCCTCGCCAATAAAAGATGGGATGCCCGGATTGAGGACAGGAGCCCTTTGGAATCCACAGGCAGAGGTCAAAGATGCTTCAGTAGAAGCAAGTGGCTCTCTCCCAGCTGGATTTTCCCTTCTGCTGGCCTCACTTCCTAGAGATCCCCTTCCTCAAGAGACCTTACCTTCCGGGCAGGGAGGGGAGTGCTGAGAGAAAACTCCATGCAGGAGATAACTCCCACAACTCTTGAAAGAGACAGAGGAGTTCCAGGAAGGAAGAGGGCTGGGGGCACTGCAGAGACCCAGGGGCCCAGGCCTCCTTTGGGTGTCCTCTTAGGAGGAGGTATTGACTGGCCCTCCTTGCCTGACCTGACCCTGTGGCTTCTCGGCCCTGTGTCTGCCCTGAGGGAGGGGCCGGGGAGTTGGAGGTGGGAGAGAAGAATGGGGTTAGGGGCAGGGGAGCAAGGAGGGGAAGCAGCAGAAGTGGGGAGGGAGGGTGTTGATCTGGATTCTGACTGTCGCCTTTATTGGGCACCTACTATGTGCCAGGCGATGGGCTCTGTCCCAGTTTTACCTGGATAGTCTCATCCAGTTCTCACGCTCAGAAAGCTCTGTGCCACGGAAGGAAACTGAGACTCAGAGGTGTTATGTAACTTGCCCAAGGTCACACAGCTCATCAGCAGTGAAGCCAAGATCCTAGCCCAGGTCTGTCAGCCTCCAGTGGGCTCTCCCTGCTGCCAGAAAGTCCTCCTCGTGGAGAAGCAGGTCTGGGGTTGGGGTTTTCAGTCAGAGCTCATCAGGATCCCCAGAGGCAAATCGATTGTCATCTGCCCTCCTCCTCCTCACCCATCTGCCAGGCAAGTCGCAGGTGAGCCCCCTGCCACGGCCCCTGCCCCAGCCCCAGGTGCTAGCTCAGCTTTGACTGGCTCCCTGCCTCTCCCTGGTGCCCCCAAGGTGGCTCTGAGGTCACCCCACACCCCAATGCCTTCCATTCTGCGCTTCCAGATCTCAGGATGCATAGGAAAAAGGAGGCAGAGAGAGGAGGTCACGTGAAGGTTGGAAGCTGGGGCTCTGGTTTTGGGCAAAAGATTGGGGGCCTGCTTATCTCCTTTGATTCAAATGAACCCTTTCCCTAACTCCCACCCCTCACCCCAGAGACAGCCAGAGCTTTGCTTAGTTAATGAAATACAAAAGAAGGAGTCAGGGGGTGGGAGCGGCTGGAGAACACTGGAAAGCAAGGGAGAGAGGAAAAGTTGGGCCTCTTCCAAAGAGTTAATGTTCCACAGTATGATCGATTAGGTGTCAGATGTAATTTCAAACCAATACAAGATGAATGGCATAATTTTCCCTCTCTCATTTTAGACAGAATTAAGAATCCATTAGCTAACACAAATTTTTGGCAAGTTTAATAGGAGCTCAAATCTACATTCGGAGGAAAAGCTCCCCGAAGCCTGTTTCAAGCTTTTATTCCTCAGGCTTCTGGCCTCCCACGTCCTTCCAGCCTTCACAGACCCTCTGCTGTCTGTCCCCACTAGCCGTCCTCTCTCCCTTCCCCTGGTCCCCCCATGCGCCCCTCCCCAGCCCAGCCCAACATTAACTGGCCTGACCCCTCTCCCAAAGCCTGGGCGCACCCATCACTGTCTTCCAGTGGCAATGGGTGGGGGGGGGGGAAGGGGCGGAGGGGCTGGCAGTAGGCCCAGGAAAGGGGGGAGGTTGTTGAATTGGCCCCAGGCTCCAGACAAACCCTAAGGAGAGGGGTGAATTGGGGCTTTGGGGCCTTTTGGGTCTCAGCTACTCCTCAGTTTCACCCCTAGAAAATTTCTTGTTTTTATCCTAGACAAAGCATTACCCAGTTCATAAGGGGGACTCCAACCTCATTCTTCCTCAAGATCTCTTACATTTACATAAGTTAATCTACACTGTAAACCTGAGACATGGGAAGAATAGCTATCATCCCATTTTATAGATGAGGAAATTGAGGCTCAGGAGCGGGAGGAGGAGGGGTTGATTGGAGTCATCTGGGTCCAAGAGTAGCCCTTGGCTCTGCTACTTGCTCGCTAACTCAGACCCCAAGGCATTTACCTCTGGGCCTCAATTTCCTCATCTGTAAAATGGAAAGAACATTAGTACCCAGCTCATAGAATTAACTAAGGGACAGACGAGAAAGCTCTTGATAAAGGAGAGCCTTCGTGACTGTCCATCCAGGTGGAGGTGCCAGGTATCTACTCTGCACCAGCCTATGATTCAGCTCCTGCTTTTAACCTCTGAGCTCACAGCCTAATGAGGAAGACACACATGTAGACCAAACCTTGCCCTGGAAGGCAAGAGAGGCTAGAATAATAATTATGGCAGCTTACCCTTACTTACCCTGTGCCAAGTGGGAGCAAATTCTTTACACGTAGTAACTCCTTTACTCCTCACACCCTTACCAGACAGATACTATTGTCATTATCCCCCTTTCCAGATCAGGAAACTGAGGCACAGACAGGTGAAGTAAACTTGCCTGAGGTCACCCAGCTAGGAAGTGGCAGAACTAGAATTCAAACCCAGGCTGCCTGGTGCTGAAGTATGTGGCTCTTAACCGGATGCTGAGCAGAGGTCTGGGCTGGGATGGTGAAGGACCGGAACGTGACTGAGCCTGCTCAGGGGTCTGGGAAATCTTTGAAGAGGACAGTAGGCTTGAATGAGGTCTTAACTGATGAGTAGGAATTTACCAGGAGGGCAAGGAAAGAGCATTCAAGGCAGCAAGAACAACATGTGCAAAGGCGCTGAAAGACGTCTCAGCATGGGGGATGGTGAGTAACACGCTGTGCCAACCACAACGTGGGGTTCATGGGGAGGATGGGGAGAAACGAGGTTGGACAGGCAGGCCAGCTGCTTCATCATGACAATCCTGCTCTAAAAACTGGAAAGTCTTTCCTATTGTCTGACTGGTATAGACAGCCTTGCATGCCATTCTCAGGAGTTACAACTTTTTCATATTGTTATGATAGGTAGAGCTAGCATCTTCCATGTGTCAAACACTTTATATTGATTGGCTTGTGTCTTCATTCAATAACCACCATAAGCAGGTACAGTTATTTTATGTTTAAGATGAGTAAACTGAGGCTCAGGGGTATTAAGTAACTTGCCCAGGAGACACAGCTAGAAAGCAACAGAACTGAGCATCAAACCTAGGTCTGACCCCAGAGGCCACACTCTTAATCCACTTTGCTTCCTGTGTCCTGGTAGGCAGTGGGGAACTCGGGAGGAATTTTCAGAAGGGAGTGATGTGTTTGTATTGAGTTTTAGAAAAAGAATTCTGGCAGGGTGTAGAGGTTGGATTGGAACAGAGTGAGACTAGAGGCAGGGAATCCAGTAGGGAAACCGTTGCACTGGTCTAAATGGAGAACAAGGCGGGGGAAACGCCCTCCTTCATCCATGGGGATGAAAGAGAGGGCCTCCTGGAGCCTAAGTAATCATATTCATAATAATTAAGTGTCTACCTGTGCCAGGAACTTCCCATGAGCCATTTCCAACTCGTAGAATGCTGTAGGGCAAATAGTGTTAGTCCCATTTTACAGATGAGAAAGCTGAGGCTCAGAGAGGTTGACCAGCTCCTCTGGACAACACAGCTGTGATCCGGAAGAGCTGGGACTGACCTGAAGCCCTAGCCTTTCCTCCCATCTCACTGCCAGAAGGTGGTTGGGCCACACATCAGAAGTCAGCTCTTCCCTCTTCATGTGGCTCAATATTCCCTGGGGTACCTAGGGAGCTGGCCCCCCTCCCCTTTGGCCCCAGCAAGTGGCCTTGAGCTGAGGGATGTGGGAAAAGGGGTGAGGAAGAGTGGAAAAGAGAAGTTGTGGAAGGATGAGCTCTGGAGCTCTGAGGGGAGAGCCGGCAGTCATTTTTACCTGTGATTGACCATTCAGGAAGATGTACAAGAAAGTGTACAGGAAGGCGAGTGCATTTAATTCTCTTAACCCTTAAGTTGGGAAGAGGCTTCATACCTTTACTTCATTTCCTAACTTTTGGGAAGTCCTTCCTGCTATCTAACAACTCTCATCTCTCCTAATGGAGTCACGAACAACCCCAGTTGCCAGTTTCAAGGGAGAGCCCCTGCCCCTCCACCCAGGCATGAGGACATACCTCATCACCTTCCTCGTGGGATGGGACTCAGGGGATGGGGGAGGATTCTACCTACTTACCTTCATGTCACTGCATCCCCAGAGGTGTCCCTCTGAAAGGAGCAAATGACCAGGCCACCTGGCCCAGCCCCTCCTCAGCAGAGAGGGGAAGGAATAGCAGTGTCTGAGGTGGGAATAGAACCAAGGAGGAGGGGGAGACCTCCTGGGGCCACAGCCTGAAAAATAGACCCAGGGCTCCTGCCTTGAAGGCAGGAGGATCTCTGAGTTTTGGTAAAATTTAGTAAAATTCATGGGCATCATAGCCAAGGTCATATAAAAGAAGCCATATCTCTGCCTGGGCTAGAAATTGCAGGAGCAGGGAACTCCTGGGTCAGCCCAGGGTCACCAAGGAAGAGAACATGGGGAGGGAGCTGGGGAGACTACTTAAGAGAAAATGGCTTCAAGGGAAAGAACTCAGGCTTTGGAAGCAAAGGGGCTCAAGTTGGAATCCAGCCCTCCTGCTGCAAAGGCAGAAGTACCTTGAGCATGTGTGTTCATTTATTCAACAGAATTTCATTGATATCCTACCATGTGCCAGGCACTGTTTGAGGCTCTGGGATGTTTCAGACAAAGATTCTTGCCTTCAGAGAACTTATATTTTGGCTGAGGAGACAGGCATAGTACATCAGTAAATTATTTTAGAAGGCAGTAAATGCTATGGTGGGGGGAAGTCATGAAACGGTGATCTAGATTGGAGGGTGGTCCCATTTGTAAAATGGGGGCAATCTTACTTACTCCTCAAGATAATTGTAAAGATTAAATAAAATAACATGTTTAAACCTGCATTGCCCAATCGGAAGCCACTAACCACATGTGACTGTTTTAAATTAAATTAAATTAAAAATTTTAAATGATTTTTTTAATATAAATTTATTTATTTTCGGCTGCGTTGGGTCTTCGTTGCTGCACGCGGGCTTTCTCTAGTTGCGGCGAGTGGGGGCCACTCTTTGTTGCAGTGCACGGGCTTCTCCTTGCTGTGGCTTCTCTTGTTGTGAAGCACAGACTCTAGGCGCACAGGCTTCAGTAGTTGTGGCTCGCGGGCTCTAGAGTGCAGGCTCAGTAGTTGTGGCGCACGGGCTTAGTTGCTCCGCAGCATGTGGGATCTTCCCGGACCCGGGCTCGGACCCGTGTCCCCTGCATTGGCAGGCAGATTCTAAACCACTGCACCACCAGGGAAGTCCAAAAATTAAATAAAATTTAAAATTCATTTCCTTGGTCATATTTAGCCACATTTAAAGTGCTTAATAACCTCATATTGGCTAGTGACTACTGTATTGAACAGAATAGAAATAGAGCATTTCCCAACAAATGCTGGAGAGGGTGTGGAGAAAAGGGAACCCTCCTACACTGTTGGTGGGAATGTAAATTGATGCAGCCACTATGGAAAACAGTATGGAGGTTCCTTAAAAAACTAAAAATAGAGTTACCATGTGATCCAGCAATCTCACTCCTGGGCATACATCCAGACAAAACTATAATTTGAAAAGACACATGCACCCCTATGTTCATAGCAGCACTATTCACAATAGCCAAAACATGGAAACAACCTAAATGTCCATCAACAGATGAATGGATAAAGAAGATGTGGTACATATATACAATGGAATATTACTCAGCCATAAAAAAGAACAAAACAATGCCATTTGCAGCAACATGGATGCAACTAGAGATTATCATGCTGAGTGAAGTAAGTCAGAAAGAGAAAGACAAGTATCATATGATATCACTTATACGTGGAATCTAAAATATGGCACAAATGAACCTATCTACAAGACGGAAACAGACTCACAGACCTAGAGAACAGACTTGTGGTTGTCAAGGTGGCGGGTGGGGAGGGAGAGGGATGGACTGGAGTTTGGGGTTGGTAGACGCAATCTATTCCATTTAGAATGGATAAACGACAATGTCCTACTGTATAGCACAGGAAAACTGTATTCAGTATCCTGTGATAAACCATAATGGTGAAGAATATGAAAAAGAATATATATAACTGAGTCACCTTGCTGCACAGAAGAAATTAAAACAACATTGTAAATCAAATATACTTGAATAAAATAAATTTTAAGAAAAGGAAATAGAGCATTTCCATAATTGTAGAAAGTTGTATCTGACAGCGCTGGTCCAAAGCACTCAACTCAGGGCCTGGCCAAAGTTGTATGCACAGTAATGTGAACGCTTACTGGAGGGCTCATCACTCTTGAAGGACCCAAGCAGTGAAGCCGACAATTCTTCCGATAGTCTGCCGAAGACCGCCCACTTGATGTTCTCCAGGCTTGAGTCTGAAAACAGAGTGGGGAAGAGCCGGGGATTGGTCAGGGCAGAAGGAGAGTAGGAGGAGGGTCAAGTCTCCAGGTTAGGGAGTTTGTGTTAAGGATTGCCCAGAGGGTGGAGGTGAGGGGAATATGTGCCTGAAGCAGGAAAGAAAAGAAGACCAAGAGGGAAGAGTGAGGAGAAAGAGAAATCCAGGCACCCAAGAGCTGGCCCCAGGGTGGGTCTTCATTGCCAGCCCCTAGAGAATGGATGCCACTTTTGAGATCCTTGATCTCGATACCTTTATTATTGAGTTCATTCATTCATGCAACATTTGTTTACTGAGCACCTACTATGTACCTGTTCCTGTCCTAGGTGCTGGGAGTGCTACTGTAAATAAAGACCCCCCCCTCAGGAACCTTGTTGTGTATGATGTTGCGGTGGGGAAACTAGACAGTGAGCATAATAAATGTGTAACATACATAGTATTTTAGGTGGTGATACGTACTAAAAAAAAAAAAAGCAAAGAAGGGGGAAAGGGAAACAAGGTACAGTTTTGGATGGGGTAGTCTGGAAAAGCTTCTTAGAGAAGGTGATGTTTAATCTTGTTTGCCTAGCGGGGAAATGGGGAGTGAGTGCTAACGGGTATGGGTTTCTTTGGGGAGTGGTGAAAATGTTCAAAATTGACTGTGGTGTTGATCACACAGCTCCATTAATATACTAAAAAGCCATTGACTTGTACACCTAAATAGGTGAATTATATCTCAATAAAGCTGTTATTTTTGTTGGCTGGTTTGTTTTGGCCATGCGGCTGGCAGGATCTTAGTTCCCCCACCAGGGATAGAACTGGTGCCTCCTGCAGTGGAAGTGCAGAGTCCTAACCACTGGACCACCAGTGAATTCCCTAAAGCTGTTATTTTTTAAAAAGTTACTCTTTGAAACTAATGTAATATTGTATGCAACTGTATTTCAAATAAATAAATAAATAGGGGCTTCCCTGGTGGCGCAATGGTTAAGAATCCGCCTGCCAATGCAGGGGACACGGGTTCGAGCCCTGGTCCGGGAAGATCCCACAAGCTGCGGAGCAGCTAAGCCCGTGCGCCACAAGTACTGAAGTCCGCGTGCCTAGAGCCCGTGCTCTGCGACAAGAGAAGCCACTGCAATGAGAAGCCCGCATGCCACAACCAAGAGTAGCCCCCGCTCGCCGCAACTAGAGGAAGCCCGTGCGCAGCAACAGAGACCCAATGCAGCCAGAAAATAAATAAATAATCACTCTGGCTGCTACACCAAAAAGAGACTGAAGCAGACCAAGGACAGAAGCTGTGGGCATCCAGGAGCGAGAAGATGGCAGCTTGCACCAGGGTGGTAGCAGTGGGGAGACGAGAAGTGCTCTGATTCTGGATTTATTTTGAAGGCCGAGCAGACAGATTTGCTTTTGAATCAGGTGCGGGTGTAAAAGAGCGTTATCAAGGATGACTCCGGAGTTTTGGGCTTAGGAAACCAGAACAGCTGAGGAACTAGAGTCCTGGAAAGGGAGAGGGGCTAGCCTGAGGGCACCCGTCGCCAAGGGCAGCACCAGGACTCTGAAAGGGGCAATATTATGAGTTAGGTTCTAAGAGCCTGGCCTTTCAATTTGGACTGTATCCCTACATATTGCAGAGCCCCTCGCAGCATGAGTTTCCTCAGCCTGTTTTCAGCAAGCTGCGAAGACTGATTGGGACAGACCTGACTCATCTAAGGTGCTGGGAGAGCTTTTATTCATTCTCTTTCTCCTTCCTCCCTGACCTTCCACCTGAGACAGCTCTGAGCCAGAAGCCCAGGAGAGAATGAGGAGGGGGGATCTTGCAGACCTCAGGTCCCAGACGGAGTGCTGAACTGGGGTCTGAGCTCTGCTCCCAGCTGTCTGAGTCCTGCAGTGGGGAGAGAAGAGGGAAAATATACTCGACCCCCTGAACCTGAACTGTGGACAGAGTGTGTCCTGTGCTTCCACCTTCTCTGGGGCAGGAAGGCTGATGCGGACACGTTTGGGATTGGCAGAGGATGATCTCTGAGCCAGTTCTTCCCAAGCCAGTGGGAGATTCTAGGAAGTCTTTAATTACAGCCTCAGAGTGGATGCTAGGTTAATGTGATGATTGGAAAGGTGTATTTTTCAATTACATTTAACGAAAAGATTTATAGTCAAGTAAAATATAATTAGGAGGCTGCCAGTAGACAGGCCCCCTGAGAGGAAGAAAGAGAGATGAGACAGACCCCTAATGGGGCAGGCTGGAGCCCAGGCTACAGGACCTGCTTACCCTTCCCCCACTCCTCTTCGAATATGTCAAAGTACTCATCAATTCAACCATACAAACACATTGGCTAAGTACCTATTGCATGCTGCGCCCAGAATTTACCGTGGGAACAGAACAAATACTACAGTCCCTACCCTCAGAGAGCTTACAGACCAGCAGGAGAGACAGACAGAAACCAAGTCAAGAGTTAATAAAGGACTTCTCTGGTGGCGCGGTGGTTAAGAATCCGCCTGCCACTGCAGGGGACATGGGTTCTATCCCTGCTCCGGGAAGATCGCACATGCCGTGGAGCAACTAAACCCACGAACCACAACTACTGAGCCCGCGTGCCACAACTACTGAAGCCTGCAAGCCTAGAGCCTGTGCTCCACAACAAGAGAAGCCACCGTGATGAGAAGCACACACACCGCAACGAAGAGTAGCCCCTGCTCAGCGCAACTAGGGAAAGGCGGGGCGCAGCAACGAAGACCCAACGCAGCCAAAAATAAATAAATAAAATAAATGTACAAAAATAAAATGAAGAGTTAAGTAAAGTGCTGCAAAGGAAATAACAGAATGCTGAACTAGAGAATAACCAGGGCACCACTTTGGATAAAGACATCAGGAAAGGTTTCTCATGGGGGTGAGGGGGCAACTGAGACTTGAAGGGTGAAAAGGAGCTGGTCACAAAAAGAGTGAGAGGGAGGCGAGGGGATTGATTTGGGCCAAGAAAGCAGCTCAGTCCCTATAGGGTGGGAAGGTGATCTTTCCAATGTTTGCAGAGTGGAAAGAAAGGCCAATGAAGCTGGAGCATGAAGAGGGAGAGGCAGAAAATGACACTGGGGAGGGAAGCAGGGACCAGACCCAGCAGGTAAGGAGTTTGGATTTTATTCCAAGTGCTAAGGAAGCCACTGCAGAATTTTAAGACAGGGAGTGAAAGGCCCAGCTTATATTTTTAAAAGATTACCCTAGCTGCTGTGGGAGATTGGATTGCAGGGGGGCAAGGTGGGAGGTAGAGCAGAGACTCAGATGAGAAGTGACATGAGCTGGCTTAGGGGGGAAGCATGGAGGAAGGAGAGAGGAGTCTGGACTCGGGGTACATCCGTGGGTTTTGGTGAGAGTCTATATGGAGAGTGAGAGGTAGGGACAACTTGAGGATGACTCCCAGAATTCTGGCTTGAACAACTAACTGGGTGGTGCCATTTATTGATGGGGAAGCCAAGTGAAGAAACAAGAGGGAAGACGTGGACAATGGGTTCAGACTTGGAATGGAGACCCTCTAGAGGCTTCTGAAGGACAGAGATCTGAATGCCCCCCAACAGTGGGGTTCCCTCTCACCTCCCCAATCCTTTGCTTCCTAGCTTGCCCTTCAGCTTTTCTGCAAGTCTAACTTCCGCTCCTGCTGTGCTTGGGAGTGCATGCCTCTCAAGTTTGGAGAGAGAATACTGTCATTCATCCTCAATTCCCTTTAACTGCCTAAATTCCTGAAATCCTACCACTAAATTTATACTATACTCGTATGCATTGAGCACCCACTGTGGGTCAGACACTGTGCTGGGAGCCTTAGCTACATTATTTCATCCAATCTGGCTGACCACTCTTTCCATAGTATTAATGTAACAATACTAATAGTGACCACTTAATGACGACTCTCTTGAGCTGAGCCCTTTACGTGAACTGTCATATTTAAATTACACTGAGCAATAACCTGCCCAGGGTCACACAGCCACTTAGTATTGAAATTGGGATGAGGAATCTAGGATTGTCTCCAGTACACCAGCCTCTCTGAGGAGGATGAGGACTTCATGAGGAGCGTGTGACTGATGGAAAGGAGGAGCCACTCGGATGCCCTTCCCCTCTCCCTCACTCGTTCTGTCCCAGATAAAGCACAGAAGCAGCAGTGTCCTCCCAGATTTACCTGGGTGGGTGCAGAGGGCAGGCGCTCCTGGTGACAACCCCAGGGCCTGCACCGCCCGTTTGTTGGGGAAGGAACAGTTATTATAGGAGCTACCAGACCCTTACCGTGGTTGCCTGGTATCATTGGAGGGAGGTGCCCACTCACATGGTGAGGCGTCCTGTTCTGTGACACAAAGCCTCCCCCACACTCTAAGAATGGCTTGGGCGTTTGTGTATGTGTGTGTGCGTGTGTGCAGGAACTGGTACAAAAAGGCCCAGGTGACTTACACACATGTGCAAGCCGGAATAGGCCTGCCTCCCATGCATTTCCCTCAGGATATGTGTGTGTGTGTGTGTGTGTGTGTGTGTGTGTGTGAGGTATCTGGCTGTCTAGGCCCTCACAAAGGCAAATAATCTGTACGTTTCTTCATGCCCGTGACTGTGAGTGGAGTTCATGCAGGATGGAAAGGGCCTGGCCGCAGAGTTGAGCGCTGAGCTCAGTTCCCACCTCTTCCTGCCCGTCTCCAGCTCCCTGAATCCCCCTCCACCTCCCCGCTTGCCGGGGCAGAATGCCCTCAGCCTGTGCCGGCTGGCACACATGCCACATGGTGACTGGAGCACGTCTGGGCAAGGATGACGCCCCCCAGGCCCGGCTGGGATACTAAGCCACCCGCTCCCTCCCCCACCTCCAGAACGGAGCGTCCCCATCCCGTCCCCTTTCTCAGCCAGGGACACAGGGAGCAGGCGGAGACACAGCACAGACAGATACAAACACACAGATGCACCCGGAAATGCCCACGGGCGTGTGCCCCAGAGAGACACAGACACGGGCTTCACACAGGCTTGGGTACACTCACACACACACACACACACACACACACGCACAATCACACACGCCGGAAGAAGCTCGTGAGCAGTCGCCACTTGCACAGATCCCGGCAGGCAGAAGTAGACCCGCTAGGGTCCGGCCCCGCCGGTCAGGCAAACCCACCCAGTGCCTCTGTCCGTGGTGCTGAAACCAGACAGACCTCTTTACAGAAGGAAGAGCTGGAGAGAGAGAGAGAGAGAGAGAGAGAGAGTTTAGAAGATACCAGGAGAACCAAAGTATTGTGAACACTGGGACAAGGAGAGGGAGGTGATAATGGAAGGTGATCTCCGTCCCCCATTCCTGCCCAAGTGCAGTATCAGGCTCAAGGATTTATCTATCTTTGCCTTTCAGGGCCAAGAATGAAAAGAGTTTGGTAGGGGTACAATGGCATGTGAGGGACCCTGGATGTGTGGTTTCTGTTGACCCCCAGTTGTCTTTTTCAGGGTGTCTTCTTGCCCTGGAGGATCTTAAAACAGTAGAGTAAGGAGAGAGACACCAGGGAAACCCAATAATGACCCTGCAAATAGCTCGCCACATGATTTCTTATCCCAAATGGTGTTGGGCAAGTGGACAACATTGTTGATCTGGATTTGTTCTGGGGATTGCAGGGATTTAGTGACTGCTTAATTTTATCCACAAGATTGGATTATGGGTTCCTATCTCCCTCTCTTGAGATAAAAGCTTCCCTCTGGTAGGATTGCCTAGTAAGAATGGATCTCCCACCAGCAGCCTCTTAGTTGTGAAATTTATGGAACATGAGTGATGCCCACTTTCCTGATCGGGAGGGGAGGATTTCAAGGACCAAAAGGTTTACCGTATAACTAGGCAAGAGAGAATGAAGGGGGAAATGAGAGAGAGAAAAAAGAGGAAAGGGGAAGAGAAAGAATTGTGAAGATAGACAGAGGATGAAAGAAGGAAGGGAAGAGGAAAGAGACTGGAGAAACAGGAAGGGGGGAGGAGGGAGATGCAGATGGCAGGAGTGAGAGAGGGCATGAATGACCCAGACAGACTACAGTGTCCAGGGAAAGGGCCGGGGAAGAATGCCAGGTGGAGCAAATTGCTTCTCTCGAGCTTCCCAGGGGCCCAGATTAGACTGGAAGTCCTGGAGCTGTTCCCAGTGGCATCGTTCACCTAGAGCTTCAAGCAAAAGACCCCATGGGCCAAGACTATGGATGTGAGGAGAAGCTGCCCTAGCAAACAGGGTGGGTGAGGTCAGATGCAATCAAATCTGCCTGTGTGATTTCCCCGTGGGTGGGATGGGAAGAGTGGGTGCCCCTTTGGGGGTATTTCCACCTATTTGCACCAGTGGCAGGAAGAGAAGGCAACGTGTGTGGATGATCACTGGAGAGTGGATATTTCACTTAGGATGAGGAGCAGGCAGAGGAAGAAGAGAAGCAGAAGGGGAAGAGCAAGTGGAAAAGAAAGGATACTGCATCTCCTAAAGTTTTTTTGACCTCGTAATTATTCTTTCTTTTTTTCCTATCAAGAGGGAAGAAGGCAAGCCTAGGATACAAGCTGGGCAAAATATGTGTCTTTACCTATAGTATAGGTATAACCAGAGTCCCAAATTCATAGGGTGGTTGAGATGATCATCAGCTCATGTATAATGCTTGTCAGTTACTGATACGTAATAAACTCCAAATATATGCTAGTTTCCGTGTTGTTGTTGCATCTTGGTCTTGCACTAGGATCAGCTGAGAAATCTTTCATCTATGACTAGACCTTCTTGCTACAGTCTCAGGTCCACCTTTGGGCACTGTGGTAGACTGTGATTTTCCCAGCTGTTCAAATTTACTCCTAAAGAGAAGGAGCCAGGAGGTTTGCTGGGGTACAGAGGGGGAACCTCATGGTCTAGGGAACAGGGTGCCCATCAGGGGCCATTAAGGATGTTTTCCTGGATTCCTGAAAAAGCTGGACCCTGGACCTACATCAGTGTTTCTCTGCCCAGACTGGAGCCTCAGCACCCCACCCTATTCAGTGCTGGTGCCCCGGTCCTGCTCAAGCCTGTACGGATGTGGACATGTGGGGCATTTCTTCTAGACTGCTCTCCCAACCTCGATTCCTTTGCCTTTTTTTCTACCTACCCCTCACCTTCTTTCTTCTCAGGAATCTAGTTGGGAGAAAAGGAATTCCCTCACTCTTTAGAGGTGTGGGATTTCCCCACCCTTCACAGGCCAAACGGATGGCCTCATTCTGGAGGTCAAGGAAGCATGTGGGGGCTGGCACAAGGAGGGGTGAGGGGTGGCAGGGCAGCCCCCATGTCCTCCCATTCCCCCCAGCTCCTGTCTCATCACTGTCACTATTCAATCATAGCAGATGGGCTGCAGCTGTGAGCGTCAGCCCGGCACACAGGCTGGTCCGTGCCACTTGGGAGAGAAGGAAGAGAAAGGGAGGGAGGGAAGGAGGAGGGAGAGAGGAAAGGGAGGAAGAGGAAGAGGAGGAAAAGGAAGAGAGTGGAGGAGGAGAGAGATGACTTGAAGAGAAAGAAGACTTGGTACCTTTTATGCCTCACCCATCCCAGCAGGAGAGCAGAGGCCAGGGCTGGGCTCACAAGCTGGGCAGTGCCAGGCGAGATGGGCATATGCCCTTGATTACTACCAGGACCGCAGGCCAAGCCTCCGCAGCCGCCACGGCCTCATAAATCAGTTTTTAAGTAGCAACCACATGGACATTTCCCAGCTGAGAGGCCTGGCCCCTGTTAGCCCAGCTAGGGCAGCCCAGGTGGAGGGGCAGGTGCCAGGCCAAGGCAGGGAAAGAGAGAGGTTGTCATCAAGGCTTGATGGGCAATGGGGTTGGAGCTTGTTCAGGGAAAACCTGGGGGCAGGGGCTCCCACCAATAAGGAGTAGGTAAGAAGGTGACAAGTGCCTCGCAGTGGGTCCAGAGCCCCCCGTTGGGGCTCCTAGACGCTGCCCTGGGTTCCCCTGGGGGAAGCTGCTTATGATGAGAAGGATGGTGCTGCCACTGGAACCTCCTCCCTCCAGCTCCCCCTCCCACTAGGAATCTATGTGAGTGTCAGGGCAGTGTGAGGGCCTGTGCGCTTGGATGTCTGAATGTGCTCACAGCTCCTGTTGGGTAAGAAGGTATGTCCCCACTATCTAGCCCAGGCCCAGCACAGACCAAGTATCTGTGAAACTGCTTGAATGAATAAGTGATTGAGTGTGAGGGGGGCCAGTTATGTGTGTTTACAAGAAGGGGAGCATTCATATCTGAGTGTGTATGATCTCTGAGTCTGTGTGTATGTGGAGGGTGTCTGTGGTGCTCTGAGGAGATCTAGTCTGACAGACATCCGTCCACATCCTCCTTTGCAGGATCTCCACCCCACACAGCCCTCCTGGGCCCTGATTTTCCCTTCCTGAGGACCCACCAGTAGCACAGCAGCTCCTGAATTTCACACCCCCAGCCCGATCCCCAGATTGGCGCCCCCCCTCCTCCTCCCTGTGCAGGCCAGCGTTGGTGGCTGGGGGTGGGGGCTTGGCTGAGGATGCGGGGAGGGTCGGGAGTCCCGCCCCTGGAACCGCGGGCAGAACCGCGGGTGGGGCGCCCAGCCTTCCTGCGCCCGGTGCCTCTTCCCTGGGTGAACAGATGTCTCGGAATTTTAGATGTGCTCTCCGCCCCTCCTCGCAATAACCCCCCACCCCCACCCCAAGCTGGCACCGGCTGTGGTGTGGCGCCCTCCCTTCCCCCACCTCCGACAGCAGAACCGGCTGATGGATCTGGGAGCGCGGCCGGAGGCCTGGGCCGAGGGGCGGCGGAGGCCCGCGGGGTCGCGGCAGCGGGCTGGGCCGAGTCTCGGCGGCTCCTGGCGCGGAGGGAACCGGGGACGGCGCGGCCCGGCCTCTTGCCTTCTCGCGTTCCTTCCCTTCTGCCGCAGCTCCTCGGCCACGTCTCTCTTCGGTCCTCTGTCCGCGATCTACGGTCTCTCTGCCCCACCCCACAGCCCAGCCGCGTCTATGCAGACCCCCTCCGCAAGGAGCCTCCCGCTTCGAGACCGAAACACCTCCTGGCAACTTCGGCGGAATTCTTCCCTCCAGAGACCCCTTTCCCTGCATTCCGCGAGCTACCCCATCCCCAGCTGGCCGCCCGCCCGCTCTCCGTAGAAACCCGGAGCTTATCCGGAGAACATGGAGGGAGGGCAGGAGGGGAGGGGCTCCAGATCAGGGAGGCCGAGGAGGCCGATCGGCCCGGGCTGAGAGACACCCAAATTCTCTGACCGCTGCTAATTAACGAGCAATCCAATTCCGCGGACCCCCAACTCGGGGAAGGGGGGCGGGACCCGCTGAGGGCAGGCGGGGGCCTTGGCAGGGCTCGGCAGCCGGGTGGTGCCAGGCGCCCTCCCCCACCCCACCCCCACCCGCCAGCATTCCGAGGTAACAGGCATTTGTTACCCAGCTCGTGCCAGGAGCGATTGGCAGGTTCGAGTAGGCACAGTCATTCCGCACACAGATGTCCCTGTGCTAGCTCTTCTGATATGAATTCTGTCAGCTCCAAATCTGACGGAGATGAGCAGACAGCCACACAGACAGTTCCAGACACACACACAGACACAGACAGTGCAATTGTCTGGAGGACACAGAACTCCACAGATATTTTTCCTCCCTGAAAAAAAAAAAATTGAATGAGAGAAAAATAAGAAAGGCTCCCACTAATTTGGGGAGACGTGTCTGAACCCCTGAGAGTGGCCCTCACTCCTTCCATCCTACCTTGGTTGCCTGCCCAGACTTTTCCAGCCTCCCCCAGCACCCTACAACAGCATCCCTGAACTTCAAATCATTGCGACTAGAGTTTTTGCAACCAGAGCTCCAGAGTTGGAGCCTGGGAGGTCTGCACCCTGACCCAGAACACAGAATTTCTGAATCCCTGCAAAGCTCTAGAATATCACCAAGGTGTAGCTTCCAGTCGTCTAGAATCTCTGAAATTAAAAATTCCACAGCTCCCACTCCAGGGCAAATTGCGCCGAGTGCCCAATCTTTGGATCACCTTCTCCATGAGAGAGGGGGACCTGGGCACTGCCTGGTGCCCTGGAATGGAGGGCCCCCGCATGCCTGGTACTCACCGGCTCTCCCCAGCCTTGGCAACCAGCCCAAAATGCAGCCTGCCCTTTGACTTAGGAATGTGGAAAGGTCAGGCCCCCCCACCCCGACTCCTGCCCCTTTCTGGCACTCTGTCCCAGCTCCAGTTCCCATCCTGACCCTCCACACCAAGGTGGACTTGGCTATTCCACCTCGGCCTGCCCGCCCCGCCCCCCCCCCGCCCGCGGCTGTGGGAGCGACCTGGTTGGTCACTGGGCATCTGTGAGCAGGGCGGGCATGAAGAGCCCCTGGGGTTTTGTTCTCCCTGGACAGCCCATGCTGGTGGAAGAAGGGGCGGCAGGCAAAGGGGCCAAAGAAACCCCACAGTGTCGGAGGAGAGGGCACGGAAGGGTTTGGGTTGTGGTTTGTTGGATTGTTTTTTAAATTTTTTCTTTCTTTCTTTTTTAAAGCAAAAGCCCCCATCCTGTGTCATCATTTTTATGGGATCTGCAATTCTGGCAAAAATCTGTCTTTAATTTAGCTGTCCATATAAAACTCCTCACTGTATAATAATGAACAGATGCCATGGAATTTAAGCTGGAGCCTCAGCTCCTCCCCGCTTTCCCCCCGCGCCTGGCACCGGGCAGCGGGCACCGGCTGAGTGGCACAGGCTGGCACCAACGCGCGAGCGAAGGGTGGGCAGGGGGCGACCTGGGCTCAGCGCCAGGGCGTTGGGGGTGGTGAAGGGGTGTCCAGGCGCCGGGCTTAGCCAGCCGGGAGCTTTTTTCGTGGAGGCACCAAGGGAGAAGTGTTTGAGGAATTTTTCTGTCTTTTGCGACAAAGAGATCAGTAGTTAAGGATTTTGTTTTGGTTTTGCTTAGGGGCTGTGTGGTTCTTCTCAGATTTTTTAAAAAAGCACCGCCCTCCCCCCAATATAAACCCAAGTGTTTTCGCTGTTTTAACTGAGTTGTTTTTAACCCACCCCCTGCGCGGCGCCCCGGCCTCTGCCTCAGAGCCCAGCCGAGCGCTCGTTCGCTGCAAGCGGGATCCGTTCCGCACCCGGCCGGCCCAGGGTCTCCTGGGCACCGGCGCCTCCGGGGACCCCCGGGCATCTCCCGCAGGGCAGGAGTACCCTGTTGCCCTCCAGGAGTGAGGCCGGAGGTGGCCTCTGATTAAGGAGCAGGAGTGATGAAGGCAAGAGAGAAATCCCTACTTGCCCCACACGATTCGCTCGCTTTTCCCAAGGGGAAAGAAAAAACTCTGCGAGTCCAGTGTCCCCTGCTGCCTCCGCCTTCGGTCGAGAAAGCAGGCATCGACTCGGGATTGAGGGGTTGGTTCTGAGCACCGCCCCCCCTCCCACCTCTCGCCTTTAATGCGACTCTGGCGAGAACAGATGTCCCAAGCCGGGCGGACTGCCCAGACCCCGCCCAGCTGTGCCCTTGGCGAAGACTTGGCTGAGGGTAGGAACTGGCACGCGGGTCCCCAAAGGGGTTTGGGGGCTCCCTCGGCCCTGGCGGGACCTGACTTCGCAGCCTTGGCCTCCTGGCTAGCACAGCCTCGGGCGGGAAGTGGAAGCGCCCCAGAAAGACCTGTTCCTAATTCAATTAATTCCGAAAAGAGGAACGAGACGCAGACAGAAGGGGAGAGAAGCCCAGAGAAAGGTTCGAATAACGGAACACCGGGCACACACTCTCGGCTCTGGAACCCTGCGACCGCGGTCCGCCTGGGAGGCTGCGCTGGGCTCCTGCGCTGGAGCGGCAGGCAGGTGGGCAGCACCAGAGCACACCCAGGCGCACATCTGGGCAGCGTCTCCACCCAACGCAGTGTGCCCCAGCTCCTTTGGCACAGGCAGCATCTAGGGGTTCCCTCGCCCTCTCCCCCGCCCCGAGTGCCCCAGCTTCCCCTCCCCGCACTAGGGGGCTGAGGTTCCCATTCACTGGCATCTGCCCCCCAGAAACAGGTTGCCCTCCCGCTTGTGAGCCCCGGCTTGGTCTGGGCGTTCTCATGCTGGCACTCCTGAGAGGGTGGGGTGCTCCTACCCCGTTGCTTTAGGGTGGAGAAAATTTCAGAGAGCATAACGACCCTCCCAAGGTGTCTGTGCCCTTTCTTACCGCTTCTCAACCAGGAAAACTTCGTCCAGAATTTTAAAAGAATGAGGAATAGAAAAGCAGAAGCCACTTCAGGATTTGGAAAAGGAGCAGGCTTTCAAGACTTTTCCCTGCTCAGGTCGTCACCTCCCCTCTGGGCCTGTGGCCAGTGTCTGGGCACCCAGCCCTAAAGAAAGAAAAGTGACAGTGTCTTGGGCTGTGAGCTGAGAAGCCTGTTGTGACAGCCAAGGCCCGTCTGCCCCCTCCTACATCTCATCAAAAGGAAAAGCTTTCTCCTCTGAGCACATATGGGCAAGTCAGGTGTGGAATCCTGTGCTCACCCCCGTTGTCACACGGGGGGGCCTGGGAGTGGAGGTCAAGGCCAGGGATGGTCAGGCCCGGCCTCCACTGTCTCTTTCTTCCTGTCTTCCTTGAGAATTAAACTGTGGAATCTAGAACCCTCCCTCCGTCTCAATGTTCCCTCAAATCAACAGATTCCTCCAAGGAGCAGGCAACTTCAGGTTAAAGATTTTGGGGAAGAGGAGGAAGAAAAGGTTGCCCAAGAGGGAATGAAACCTCTGACCTCTGAGGGGGAATCCTTGCATCTCCCAGCTTGTGGACTTTCCCATAGAAGGGAAAAAGAGAGAAGTAAACACCAGACAGTGGAGTCTAGGGTGTGTCAGGACTTCCCTGTCGCTGACTCCAACGGGGCTCGGTTTCCCTGGATTGTACTCAGTGATTTATTGAGCTGGGTGATGAAATCAGAGCTGAGCGTTCACTGGAGGTTCACTGAGGGGTCAGGGTCCAGATCCTGGCTGAAATAGGCTTAAACGGAGAGGGGAGAATCAGTAGTGCTTTCCCTCTCTTTCCCCTGATGTACAAACGGCCTGGACTCAGAGACATCTCTATTTCTCAGTCATTTCCAAATGCTGGACTTTGAACGGGGGTGGGAACATCAAGAGGAGGATGCCCTCCGGATTGATCTCGGCTCCGGCCTTCGGTTTGGCAGCCCCGGGGTTGAGCTGAGACGGCTGGTTCCTGCTTGGAGAGCCCGTGGCCCAGGCTAGGGCAAGGAGGGCATGCGACGTCTCCCCTTGCCCTCTCCCTCCCACCGCTCTGGCCCCTTTTTTTCCTCCCCGTCCCCCAAAACACACCTCCTTCTGTTCTTGGAGCCTCTCCGTGTGTGTGCGCAGAAGCGGGAGAGCAGCGAGAGAAAAAGACCTGCGAGGGGGAGTTCGGGGCCGTGTGTCCGCGCGCATCTTCTGCTCATCTCGCCATCTCGCCATCTCGCCAGGGAAGTTGAGTGCTGGGGAGGGGGGGGCGACGGGAGAAGAGAGCGCAGCCGGAGTGCGGAGAGGTGGGGGAAGGGTCAGGAATTGGGAAAAGGGCGGCTCACGAGGACGCCGGTTTCACAAGGAGCAGAGGCGCTAGGGATCCCCGCCCCAAAAGGGGCCCCGGGCACTCCGTCCGCCCGAAGTGACCACAGACGCAGCGGCCCAAGAGTCGTCAGCATCCTTGGAAAGGGCTGGGATCCGGCTTCAAAAACAGAATCGAGCCGCGTGGAAGAGCAAAGCGCAGGAGTCTGTGGTTTGGCCCGGGGAGCCACGTGGAGGGGTCTTTTGCCTCGGGCCCCAAGCCACTTGGATGCCCCCCAGCCCGGGACTTCAGAGGGCGTTCTGGGAAACCAGCTGAACGGGAGGGTATCCCATTAACCTTGCTCTTAGGGCAGGATAAGACTCAGGCCTCGGGATGTGTACCGAGTTCCTTTTCTCTCCAGTTGCCCCCGCCGGGCCATGACCCATGCCATGAGCAGACCTGACTCCTTCAGATTTGGGTCTGAGGTTCTCACCTTGGTCCATACTCCATGCAAGAAGTGAGGGAGATTGAAGGTGGGCCGACTTCTTTCTCCTAAGAATAGGGGTGATTTAGAGGTCTCTAAGAGCCCCCCCCCCTTAGACCACCGACAGGGGCGAATCCTCAGAACGAAAGGCCCAGTTCTACATCTCACGCTAGAGGAGCGATCCTATGAGAATTCCAGAGAAGGCGGTGAAATTTGGAAAGGATTCCAGTGAAATTCTCCGAAAACTGTGGGAGAATTCCGCCCAGAATTCCGGCAGGCCAGGCATTGGGAAGGGCCTCACGCTGCGCGGCAGTCCCGGGAGCCAGGGAAGCTCGGCCTCCCTCTGGGGCAGGAAGGAAGCGCGAGGCTGGACGAGCGTCAGCACCCGGGAGCGGACAGCTCCCGGCCCGGCCCCTGCTCAGCCCCATCCATCCCGGGGTGGAGGGAGGAGGGCCACGTCTCTACTGGGATGGTCACATAGGGGAGCCGCCGCGCTCAGGGTCAGAGAGTCTAATCCGATCTTCCCTTTTGCACCTAGGGAGTCCTTCTTCAGCTACCTTTCCCTTCCCCCCTTTGTCAGGGCGCTCTCCTTTTGGGGTCTTGGATCCAACCTTTAAAAGCCTCAGCGTGCCTGACCTCAAGCCGCAAACTCAACACTACAACGCCCATTTCTGCTCTAAAACGGGCAGAAATATTTATGAAAAAATAATTTAAATAAGCAGAGTCAGAAACAGTCTGGTCCTTGTACTCCTAAGTGTATTCAGGCTTTGGGATGCGGGGAGGGGGGGCTTTGGGACTTAGACTCCTCTCCAAATATTCCAGGGGTCACTGATGTCTGGTGGCGGGGGGGTCTTTCAGGGAAGTCAGTTCAGAGCAGCCTCTGTCCCTGAGGCTCGGAGAAAGAGAACTCTGGGGCTATCTTGCCTGAGAGGGGGAAGCGGCTTGGGCCGAAGGCTCCTCCGAGGCGCCCTTCCTCTGTCTGCCTAAGTTGAGGGCTTCCTTCTACCGGGAGCTGCACCGGGCAGGAAGGGGGTGTCCCTGTGTAGACCACAGGGCTTCTCGCGGCCCTGTCAGGGGAAGCTTGTGGCTAGGTCAAGCTCCACTCTGTCTACCTGGTGGACTCCTAGACTCAGGTCCCCTCATAGAACTCTGGGGTGTTGCTCCAACTTCATCAACACCCCTACAAATTTCAGCATTCCTGAGGCTGAAAAAGGCTGATTCCCTTGAGTCCACTGAAATTGCAAATTTAAGACTGAAAAGACTTCTCCCATTAATATTTCATCCTCATAACCTTATAGTTTTTTGCCTTTGTTTTTTATTTTAAAACACTCCTGTCTGGCTCAAATGGTTGTCTCTTCATTTCTACACACTCGTTTTTTGCAACAGTGAACAGAGGGTTGTAAAATGACCGACTGCTCCCAACTCGGTCATTTTTCAGTGATGACAAGATATTTTGTTTTCGAAAGAGGTGCGTGTGCGTGTTTGGGAACTGAAGGAGTGTAATGAGATTAGTGCAATGCTTTGTGCTGGGGGCGTGTGTGAGTCTGTGTAAGGTCTGGGAGGGGCAGAAGTATAGCTGTTTCTGTGCCCAGTGGGTGGGTGGGAGGGGGTTTAGTGTGGGAATCCTACCCAGGAATGCCCAGGGTCCCTCTACATGGCCACTGCACAGTCACTTGACTCTGTTTCTCCATCACCCGGAGTCCCAGCTCAATCCCCCGAATGAAATGAGGCCACCGTGAGAAACCGGTCCGGCTTTGCATCTCATTTACATAAATATTTATTAATCGTCATTAAACTGAACAGAAACACGCAATGCACTTCGGGTGTCCGACGGGAGTTTCATCTTCACTACAAGAGGAAGGTAAAATTGCGTGTGAGTGTGTGGGTGAGTGTGTGGGTGTGTGGTCTGTGGGTTTGCATCTTTGCAGAGTGTGTTTGGATGCCTGATCTCCTGCCTCCTGTGGGAAGAGGTTCTCCTTTTGCCCCCTTTTTTGGGAAATTTCCAGAAGGAGCCCTCAGCCCTCTCCCTGCCCACCTGCCAGCCAGAGCCAAGAGGAAGTCTCGGACAAAAACCCCCTCTCCAGACACTGGAAATCGCCGGGAGCCTGGCACCCACCGAGGCACAGTCGGGCAGGGGCGGGGCTGCCTCCAGTTCTCGGTCTCCTCCCTCGTCCCGGGAAGGGACGGCGTTGCCTGCGGGGAGGGGGGTGTGCGGCGAGCTCTCCTCCCTCTGCTCCCGGACGCCCGCGCCGGGGCTGCGTGTGCGTGCGGTGTGGTGTGCGTGTGTGTCTTCCATGCAAACCCTCCCTCCCCAAACCGACCCCCCCAACAGTTTGCCATTCCATACAAATTTGGAAACAGATTTTTAAAAAACAGCAGGACGCACAACGGGGACGGGGCGGGGGAGGGCAGTGGCACTGGGGCCCCAAATCTCCGAGTCACTGATTGTAAGAACCTGGGGAGGGGAGGGGGCAGCGCCGGCCCCCACTTCACCAAAGTGCACAGATCCGCGCTTGGGCGGCGCGGCCCGTGGGCCGGGGGTGGGGAGCATCCCGGGGCCGGGCCGGGCCGCTAGGCTCAGTCAGAACCTCCTTGCATAGATATTTGTGTCTTTTTATTATTGGTAGTAGTATTTTTTGCCTTTTATTGCTTCTAAAAGTTCTTACTGCGTTTTCTCTCCGATCCGGACTCTGCGTTCGGCCTCCGTCGCCTCTTAGCTTTTTTTTTTTTTTTTTGTATGTTTGTTTGTTTGTTTAAAAAAGGGAAAAGGGAAAAATGGATTCTAGTTACAAATTGTCTTGGCCTCTCTCTTTCCTTCAATCCACATTCCCTCCCGCCAAAATTAAAATCACAAAACGCTTAGACTAGGGGTTGGGGACGATGAGGGCTTCCAGGTCCAGGCTCCGTGCCCTGACTTCTGCCCTCTTCAAGAAAGAGGGGGCGCCCGGCAGCTCGGTGTCTGTTCTAGTAATAACAATAATAATAATAGGGGGAAAACAGTATCCCACAGCTCAGCTGCCCCTTACCAAAGCCTTTGGGCCTGCAGGGGGAAAGGGGAAGAGAAAACCTAAGTGCAGGGATTGGGAATTGGTGGGGGGGGGGGCGCGGATCTCCAGGGAGTGCCCAAAGAGGGGTCCCTGTAGAAGTACTCCCTGGGAAAGAGGAGGAGGGAACCCCTTGGGGAGAGAGAAGGCAGTCCCCTGGGGGAAGCGAGGCCCCTGGGACGGGCCACCCACAGGTAAGAGGACCGCGCTGCCTAGGAGAGCGGCAGGACCGGCAGCCCGCTCCCCGCGCCCCGCGCCGGAGTAGGTGGGGTGCCCCTGCGCTCGGGGGGCCTAGGGGCAGGGGTGCGGGCAAAGGCAAAAGAAAAAGAAAGGGGCGGGCGCGAGGTCTCAGTTATGGAAAAACGCATTGAGCTCCTCGTACACGGGGCCCCGGTCGTGGTGAAGGTGCATATCGTAAGACAAGAGATTCTCCGAGTGGACGCCCCCGCGCACAGCTGACGAGCCGAAGACCAGCCCGTGGCCCGTGGGCCGCGAGCCGGGCAGCGCCGAGTAGTGCATAGAGTAATGGTAGCTCTTCTCGTGGTCGGGCGACGAGTCCTGCTTGAGCGAGAAGTTGCCATTG
Organism: Physeter macrocephalus; assembly: GCF_002837175.3. NCBI lineage: Eukaryota > Metazoa > Chordata > Mammalia > Artiodactyla > Physeteridae > Physeter > Physeter macrocephalus. Next base: position 115,566,130 of record NC_041227.1, read on the forward strand.
AGACAGAGCGGGGGGCTGAGCGGGCCCTCGTACTCGGAGCTGTTGTAGTCCGGGCTCGCACCGCCGCCGCCAGCCGCCGCGTACAGCGTCTCGTAGGCGGCGCAGTAGCCGTGGGTCCGCAGGGCGTGCGCCGCGCCGCTGCCCAGGCCGCCCGCCGCCTGGCACTGTGCGCCCGCCAGGCGCGAGCACGGGTACGGGTAGGGGTGCATGGCGAATGGGCCGCCGGAGCCGTGGAAGCGGCCCGTGCCGTCGGCGCCCTGCTCAGTGAGGAAGTTGCGCGAGTTGAGCTGCAGGCAGCCGGCCACCAGGTTGGTGGTGGGCTGCGACAGGCCCTTGCACAGCGTCTGCACGTAGGACACCAGGTCGGGTCGCTTGCCCGAGCGCAGAATCTCAGAGAGCGCCCAGATGTAGTTCTTGGCGAGGCGCAGCGTCTCGATCTTGGACAGCTTCTGTGTCTTGGAGTAGCAGGGCACCACCTTCCGCAGGTTGTCCAGCGCCGCGTTCAGGTCGTGCATGCGGTTGCGCTCCCGAGCGTTCGCCTTCTGCCGCCGCAGCTTGGAGCGCTCCAGGCGCGCCTTGGTCATCTTGCGCTTCTTGGGCCCGCGCTTCTTGGGCCGCTCGCCCTCTGCCTCGTCCAGCCCTTCCTCTTCCTCCTCTTCCTCCTCCTCCTCGCCCCCCAGCTCGCCTTCCTCCTTGACCTCGGCCAGCGCGGCCTCCGGCACCTCGTCAGCACGGAGAGGGACGGGCTTGGCGGCCCGGGCGGGCCCCGGAGCCCCGGGCCCCGGCGGAGGCGGAGGTGGCGGCGGCGCCTCGCCCTTGTCGCTTCTCGGCTCGTCGTCGTCGCCGTCGCCCCAGCTGGCGAACTTGGGCACGTCCGAGAGGAGACCGGGCTCGCTGAACAGGCGGGTCAGCATGGTGCCTGAGGGCGCCCGGCGGGCGGGAAGAGGAGAGAGCACAGAGTTAGGGGAGCGCTGGGGTCATCCCGAGCCCCGTAACCCGCCTCCACCCGCGAGTCCGGTGCGGGTTCCCGCCCGGGGGGCCCTGGGTGCCCACCTCCTCCGCTTGCCCCACCCCGAGCCAGCCCAGCCCAGCCCCGCCGCCCGCCCGGGGTCTCGGCACAGGCCCTTTCTCCGGCGCTGGGCCCCGGCTCCACCCGTCGCCGGAACGAGGGGCCGCTCTGCGCGCCGGTCCTCTCCGGGTGTGGTCGGGGACAGAACCGGGGCTTTAGGGAACAGATCTTCCGCCGGGGGAGGCGGCGCGATCGCCAGGAAGCCTCTTCTCTCCCGGCGGTGGAGGAAGGCTGGGCGGCCGCGGTGGGGCAGCTGCCCCGCTCGGCGGCTCCGGCGGCCCGGGCCCCGCCGCCCGGCTCCCCCGCCCTCCCGTGGCTCTCACCCCCACACTCCCTAATCCAATTTGCAACTTGGCCGCGCGCCGCCCTCGGCTCGGCCCCCACCCCCGCAGCCCCAGTTCCAGAGGCGGGAGGATCGTCTCCTCCAGCCGGGCGTCCCCGGCTCCCGGAGCCGGCTCGGGGCGGCGAGGACTGAGAAAGCCGGGCGTGGGGAGGAGACTGCGAGAAGCGAGCCCCGTCCGTCTCCCCTGCGGTCAGGGACCCCCTTCCCCCCTTTAAACTGCCTCCCTCCCACACGGCTATTCAGATCTCGTTGTATTTCGGGATTGACGGGAAAAAAAAAATCCAAATTTGTTTGTTTGCTTCTCTCTCTCTCTCTTGATTTTTCGGTGGTGGGGAAAGGTCGAAGGTTCCTCCGGGACAACCATGGGGGGGGTTCCCATCTCAGCCTCTTCACGCCCCCCCATGACCCTGCTTTCCCCCTCCTCCCCAAGCCCATCGCAGGCAGAGACGCCTCCCTCCGCAGCCCACTGAGCTGCAGCCCCTAGGGGAGAGGGGAACCTGGGCGCCTCCGATGCCCACCCCATGAGGGGGCATCGTCCCGGGAAGGGGGGATTTAGGGACCCTCCTGTCGGCCGAAGAAGCTGCCCCCCACCCCCCAAGCGGCGGGTCAGATCTAGCTGCCTTTCGGACAACTTACCTCGGAGAGGAGTCAAGGGGAGAGGGGAGGGGAGGGGGGGAGGGGGGCAAGAGAGAGAGGGGGGAGAAGAGGAATCTTCTCGCTTATTTCATTGTTCCCCCATCTTCAGGGAGCGGGGGCAGCGGCTCCTCAAGGCGGCAGGCGCCGGCGTCTTCAGAGCGCCATGCGAACCGCGGAGCGAGTGTGGCATCTCTACCAGGCGGGGTACCAGCCTCTATGCCAGGCCATATGGGCTTGGCACGTCACGGGCAGCAGCTATCACATGAGAGACGGTGATTGGCATGCGTCTGCATTGGGGGAGAGCCGGCTCCCCCGGGACCCGCCGCCATCTGTCACTCTCTACTCCAAAAAAAAAAAAAAAAAAAAAAAAAATTAAATAAATAAAGGAAAAAAATAAAAATCTCTGCCTCCCCCCCCCTCCCGCCC
>NC_041227.1:115568916-115574623 GCF_002837175.3 Physeter macrocephalus
AAAAAAAAAAAAAAAAAAAAAATTAAATAAATAAAGGAAATAAATAAATATCTCTGCCTCCCTCCCCTCCCCGCCCAACGCAGGGAAAGCAGGGATTGAGAGGGAGGTAGGAGGAGTTGCCCCCCCTTGGATATAGAGTCCCCCGCAAGGGAACAATGGGGTGGCAAGGTTGGAACTTGGGGGGTTTTGATGTCCCCAATTCTATGCTCCCTCCAGGGCCCTGTTCTGTCCATTTCCTCCCTTGCAGGCCCCCAAAGGTGGGTCAGGGACCAGACCCTCGGCTCTGGAGGAGGGACCTCTATGTTTGCCTCCACCACCCCCCCCCGACCCCCAGGAGGATCCCCTCGGTCACAAAGGGACAGCTGAGGCCCCCTCCCAGGGTGGGCGTGGGGGGCGTTCCTGGCCTAAGCCCCATAGGTAGATGTTGGCACCGTGCCATCCCTCATCCCTGTCTGCCCCTCCCCCACCCACCCTCACGCACACACAACATATGCGGCTGAACGCAATTCAAACCAAGGGAAAGACAGAGGAAAGGAAAGACTTGCCTGGATGTCTGTGCCTTTGCATGGGCGTGTGTGTGTCTGTGGGGACATGTGTGTATATCAGTGGCGTCAGCTGATGGGAAAGATTTCCTTGGGTGTTTAGGGGTATATGTAGGTTGGGATGGGAATGGAAAGGAACCCTTGGGATGAGCCAATGCACCCACCATCTGGGGGTGTGGGAGAGGGCTCAGTCTGGATTCCCAACCCAGAAACTTCTCCCTCCTCTCCCCCCCTTCCCTGCCCAACATACTTTCCCCCTGCTAGACAAGTGACCATCTCACCAGTGGCTTTGTCTCCTGGCCTCTGACTTGCTTATTTGAGGGAGGAGGGGGCTGAGCTGGGAATTGCCTAAAGTTCCTGGAAGAGGCTCAAGCATTCTCCTCCCCCTGCAAAAAAATACTGCAAGTACTGAAGCCAACTCCAGCAGTCTTGAGAGTGACCAGGGGGAGGTAGGTCAGACAGGTGTCTTGATAAGGAAGGTAGGAAATTGCTGTTTTACCTTACAGCTCACCTTTCAACCCTCTCCCTGGGCCAGACACAGATGGAAATGGCACGAGTTGAGGGAGATAGCTTTAGACACACACACACACACACACACACACACACACGCACACGTGTTCCTCACTCTGTGGTGCAGAAAATGGATACACACACCTACTCCAATAGATTCATGTGTGTAAGCAGGTAATCACAACCAGGTGTAGAGAGACCCTTGTCTACAAGACACACACACACACACACACACACACACACACACACACGCACACGTGTTCCTCACTCTGTGGTGCAGAAAATGGATACACACACCTACTCCAATAGATTCATGTGTGTAAGCAGGTAATCACAACCAGGTGTAGAGAGACCCTTGTCTACACCTTTCTACACCTTTATTCAGGTATTCGTGTGTTTCAGACCCACGTTTCCTATCCCTCCCCACCATCCAGCTTCCATATGCTTAGACAACTTCAATTATACTTTAACCACGTGCACTTTGGTGGCAACCACGTGCTAAGCACTGGGTGGTGCAAAGACGGGGGTTTCACCCTCAATCTGGACAGGAACAGTTTTCTCCCTCTAGGACCTCCAGAAGGGGTCTCGGGCTGGTAAGACCCTGATTTGATGCCTGGTAGAATGAATTAGGTTCTAAACAGAGATACGCATGATGGCCAAGGAGGCCTTGGAGAAGGGGGGCTGGCACTGTGTGAGCCAGGACCAGGTACCGAAAGGCACCTCAAATCTTCCTCATACAGAGGCCCATAGAGGGGAACTGACTTGCCCAGGACCACACAGTGGAGAGCAGAACTTGGTCTAGAACCCAGGGACTTGACTCCCAGCCCAGTGCTCCTTCTACAGTTACACAGTCTGCCTCAGGGGTCTCCAAGGATGAGAAACCAATGGTAAGTTTTCCTCCACTCATACATCCTGGTTCTGGGAAGGTAGGCTCCCACCCATGGTCTGGCAGATGGTCTGGGGCACTCTGGGCATGGCAGAGAGAGGGGCCAAAGGATAGGCCTCAGGTGGGGCAGAGACTCAGGGGTGATGGCCAGGCCTCTGTCCATGTTTGGGCACAGCCTCAAAGGCTTCCCTGTCCCTTTACAGAGGGTGGGGGTCTTCAGTCCTGACACATGGCCCTTCTTGAGCCCCCCAGTCACATGGTATTTTGATTACATGCACATGCTTTGGGTTCTGATTCCTGGCCACCCTACTTACCAGCTTTAAAGAATGCTGAATGCCTTGAGCAAGTTACATAACGGCTCCCAGTCTTGATTTTCCCATCTGTAAAATGGGGACAATTATCCTACACCTCATAGGGTTGTTGTGAGTACTAAATGGGATAGTACATGTATTGAGTTTAGCACAGGGCTAGCAATAGAGTGTGCCTTCAATAAATGTCCACTCTCCTTTTTATTAAAGCACTTTGTAAACTGTAACATGCTTTATGCTATTAATTTCTTGCACATATCCCCGGCACGTACACATTCAGAATGCTTTGTCTACATGAGAACTGAGTTTTTGTTGAATTAATGGGTGAATGAATGGATGAATAAGTGAATTAATGCTTCCTTGGGGTCGAAAGATACCCCCTGCCCTCTCCTTTGGACACTGGGGCCTGGGTTAAGCCTCACAGGCCCCTACCAGCTCTGCTTTCTGCTCCAGGCAGGAGGCAGACCTCCTCAGCATAGGGGAGCCCTTCAGAGGCTCTTCCATCCCTCCCCTATCTCCTGTCAGGAATGACCTCAGCTCCTTTCAGACCCCCGGAGAAAGAGGCCTGAGGGGTCAGGGGGATATACCTTTGGGTATGGAGAACTTCAGCCCTCTCAGTCTGTTTGCTGCCCCTGTCTTTTCTTCCTTCAGAAAAATGGAACAAGTTTTTCTCACTCGACACATTTCAACTTTTTTTTAGAAGATACAATAAAAAAAAAAAAAAAACAGGGGAAAATTGGAACAGAGGGAGGTGTGGGATGGGCCCGCCTTAGACATGGGCTTGAAAGAGGTATAACACACACGTGTCCACATACACATGCACAAGCATGAACATACAGGGACGTCTGTGCTCCTCTCTGTGCATCCAGAGATGCAGAGATGCAGTGATGGAGAGACAGAAAGAGCCAGAAATGGAAGGAAGGAGACGGAAGGAGAAGGACACCCAGAGATGCCATCTGTTCCTCCCCCTGGCATTGGGGGAAGGGAGGTGGTGAGGGGCCTGGTCCCCTCTGGGTCTCTGAGAGGGAAAGGGGAAGGCTGGGCACCTCAGCCAGGTCGGGAAGACTCCCATTTCTGCTGCCCACTCCCATCCAGGGAGCTGGGAGCCGAGGGTCTGAGGTTCCCATGGAGACATAGCCCCATCCCAGGGGAGGCCACAGTCTGGGCACCTAAAATGGCTGCCTCAGAGGGGTGGCAGCCATTTTGTGCAGGCGTAGGTCCTGGGGGGGAGCGCTGGGGGTGTAGAGGGGAGAGAGAGGGAAGGCATAGGTCATTCCTGAGCAGTCTAGGTAATCTTGCTCAGAGGACAGGAGAATGTTCTATAAAACTGCTCTCACCAAAAAAACCCCCAAACAGAACCAAAAACCAAAAAAAAAAAAAAAAAACGCAAAAAAAAAACCCAAAAAAAACAGGGGAAAATTGGAACAGAGGGAGGTGTGGGATGGGCCCGCCTTAGACATGGGCTTGAAAGAGGTATAACACACACGTGTCCACATACACATGCACAAGCATGAACATACAGGGACGTCTGTGCTCCTCTCTGTGCATCCAGAGATGCAGAGATGCAGTGATGGAGAGACAGAAAGAGCCAGAAATGGAAGGAAGGAGACGGAAGGAGAAGGACACCCAGAGATGCCATCTGTTCCTCCCCCTGGCATTGGGGGAAGGGAGGTGGTGAGGGGCCTGGTCCCCTCTGGGTCTCTGAGAGGGAAAGGGGAAGGCTGGGCACCTCAGCCAGGTCGGGAAGACTCCCATTTCTGCTGCCCACTCCCATCCAGGGAGCTGGGAGCCGAGGGTCTGAGGTTCCCATGGAGACATAGCCCCATCCCAGGGGAGGCCACAGTCTGGGCACCTAAAATGGCTGCCTCAGAGGGGTGGCAGCCATTTTGTGCAGGCGTAGGTCCTGGGGGGGAGCGCTGGGGGTGTAGAGGGGAGAGAGAGGGAAGGCATAGGTCATTCCTGAGCAGTCTAGGTAATCTTGCTCAGAGGACAGGAGAATGTTCTATAAAACTGCTCTCACCAAAAAAACCCCCAAACAGAACCAAAAACCAAAAAAAAAAAAAAAAAACGCAAAAAAAAAACCCAACACACCACACACAAATCTGTAAACCCGCGTTCCATTCTGACACCCAGAAAGGACACCTAGCCAGACGCCACCACCACCACCACCATGCTCCAAATAAGACTGGTGGGGGCAACTGTGCCGGAGAAGGAGATTTCATTTCCCACCAAAGTGCCCGACCGCGAGGGGCAGGCAGAACCCAGGCGTCCATTCCCCGGCCGCGGCCCTCTAACTCCTCTCCCAGGCCTCCCCGGCTGAGGTGGGCAGGCGGGCGAAGAACCAGGGCGGGGGCAGGGCGAGGAGGGGGCGGTCTGCTCTGCTCGCCCCCACCGCTGCTTTGAGGGGAAGGGCAGGAAAGTGGGGATCCTCTGAGGGCCGCTGCTCCGGGCATCGGCTGTGCCGTGGGGAAGGAGGGAGGGGAGGGGCCCGGCCGGCGCTGCCCAGACGGCGACTCTTGCATCAGTTCGGATGCTCGAAGCTTCCTCCTGCACTATCAGAGCACCTGCCGCCCTCTTCCCCAGCCCCCTGCCCACCTCAAGTCCAAAAGGACGTTGGGGGAGGGGACCTGCCGCTTCTCCCTGGCTCTGGGGTGGGCACCTGCCCCGCTGCCCCCTCCCCCCACCCGCTGCAGTGTTCTGGGGAGCGGCGGGCACGCCAGATGGCGTGGCTGAGAATGCGGCGACGTTGCCGGGAGGTGAGGGCTGGCACGGGTGATATGCGGCTGCGTGCCTTGTGGTGCCACCGGGGAGGGGGAGGGGGAGGACCAGTGAGGTGTAGCCCGCCTCCTCTGTGCTGACCTCCTGGCCTGCCCTCCAGAGCTCACTACCAGGATTCTCTTCGACTTCCTTTGCCTGCGCCCTGGGCTCCCGCTCTGGGCCTAGGCGCCACGCAAAGATAGGTGGGCACATGCCCGCCGCTCCAGGCATGAGCTGAGAGTCCTGGGTCAGACCCCTGCTTCACACCCCCACTAACCTGGGACAAAGGCCGATGGAGGAGACCCACTAGTCCTCCAGCAAAGCCAGCACCCTTGGGGTTGGTCCTTTGCTTCAAAAGTACAGTGACCTGTGCCCCATAACCTTTGACTTCTGGCTTCTGAGCCCTGTTCTTCTGAAAAGAGCTCCTTCCCCGACAGGCTCTGGCCTCTGAGTCCTTTTTTTCATCAAACTCATTCCTCACCAAGAAGGTTCCTGGTTGGACATCTCCTCCGGGCAGCCTTCCCTGATGTCCCCAGGCAGCTTCAGTACTTACCACCCCCTGTTAGGAGAAACCATTTACCCATGTCTCCCTGACTTGACTGTGGTGGCTACTTACCTTATATCTCAGTAGTCCGGGGTTTCACATAGGTTGTATAGAGTTGGTGCTCCATAAATGCTCCTTGCATTAACGCCTGGCTGATTTA
>NC_041227.1:115575123-115580095 GCF_002837175.3 Physeter macrocephalus
GAGATGATGCGTTCATTGTAGGGGCAGGGTGAACCAGGGGTCTTTCCAGCATGACAAGTACTCACATCTTTCTCATAAGGAAAGCCTCCATTCTCCAGCTTGGAGAACACCAGCTGTCCATTGATTTCGATCTCAAAGGCCCCTGGTATTAAATAAACGGATGAAAGAACTGTATGCTGAGAACAGGCAAAAGTCAGGGGAGGCCCTCCACACTCCTTAGACTTAACACAGGCTCCTCCTTGTCCTTCACGGGCCCCATCCGCTTCCTTTCAACTTGGCTTCGTAACTCAATAGAGGGTTCCCTCCCCTCCAACCCTACACTTCAGTCTCACCCATTTTTCCCAACAGGCTTCATCTGTAACCCCCCCCTCACTCAAGTTGCATGGACATTTTACTATGTGCCAGACACTGCTGGACACTATAAAACAGCCAGTGCCAGAGCTAGAAAGTGGTAGAGCTGGGATTTAGAACACTGACTCAGCAGGTGTTCTGCGGCCTCACCTGTGCCCCCCAGGCGCGACTCGATCTCGATGCCAGGATACTGCGCCTTCACGGCACTCGCCAGCTCCAGGTAGGTCGCCTCGAAGCCGCAGGGTTCACTAGGGAGAAGATACCTGAGGTCCGCTTGGGTTTGGGGGACGGTACCTCCGATGGACCCACCCTCCTCCGGCCCGGATTCCCCCACTGGCCGGACCCCCTCACCAGTACTCAACCACGATGCGGACCCCACTGCCCGGTTCGACCTCCTCGGGAGGGGGCGCTACGGACGCCGGCCCTGTCTCCCCGCTCATTACTGCCGGCTCCCCACAGCAACTGCTTCCGGGTGTGACGCGACGCCGCAGGCACGTGACGGGACGGGGCCGCGCGTTACATCCGGGCGCCCCCTTCAGGCGGCTGCTGCTGCTTTGTTTTGACACTGTCACCAGCTGGAGAGCTGGGCTGGGAGGATGGGTCCAGACCAACTTTCCTGGCCTGCATTCTCAGCGCCCCGACTTGCCCTGCACCTAGTGTCCGCTGGACTTCACGGTCTTATTTAATCTAATGACATGTCTTAGACTGCAAAGCGCTTTCCAGTTTACAAAAGGAAGAGAAAGTGGGGCAAGCGGACCCAGGGCCTGGGGTTGGCTGATGGTATGGAGTAGTTGCCATTTCTCACTAGCTGATGGCATTTTATTTTATTTTATTTTATTTTTAATTAATTAATTAATTAATTATTTTGGCTGCGTTGCTGCCCGCGGGCTTCCTCTAGTTGCAGCGAGCGGGGCTACTCTTCGTTGCAGTGCGTGGGCTTCTCATTGCAGTGGCTTCTCTTGTTGCGGAGCACAGGCTCTAGGCGCGTGGGCTTCAGTAGTTGTGGCACGTGGGCTCAGTAGTTGTGGCTCGTGGGCTCCAGAGCGCAGGCTCAGTAGTTGTGGCGCACGGGCTTAGCTGCTCCTCGGCAGGTGGGATCTTCCCAGACCAGGGCTGGAACCTGTGTCCCCTGCATTGGCGGGCGGATTTTTAACCACTGCACCACCAGGGAAGTCCCACTGATGGTATTTTAAACCACTCCATAGTTACACACTCAGGTACTTCTCTTAAGCTCTAAACTGCAGGCACAGTCTGGGCAGTCGCCGCCAGTCTTCTGCCTTCTGGAACCTTAGGCTTTGATGCTTCGATTTCGCAGGCTCTATGCTGCCATCGCGTGCATCCAGTTCCTGCACCTCCCTTTCTCATCCTAGCCCCGCTACAGAGCTGGCTTCTTTATTCCCGTTTGTAACTCTAGAAATGGAGGCTGTCTCCCTGCCTCTTCTCTCCTTGGAGTCTCACCATAATATCCTCACATTCATTTTTAAACAATTCAATGACTTATAGAGTTGTGCAGCCATCACCACACATTTCCACCAACATGAAAAAGTCCCACCTGTGTATTTGCAGTCAATCCAGCGCCCAGCTCCAGCCCTAAGCCACCACTGATCTGCTTTCTGTCTATAAATTTGCCTCTTCTGGATATTCTTATAAATGAAATAATATGCAGTCTTTTGCTTCTGACTTCTTCCACTCCGTTTAAAGTTTTTGAGGTTCATCCATGCTGTAGCATGTACCAGTAGTCTGTTCCTTTTAGTTGCTGAGAAATATCCCAATGTATGGATGTACTGTTTTATTTATCTGTTCAATACCAGTTGATGGACATTTTGAGTTTCCAGTTTTGGGCTGTTTTGAGTAATGCTGCTATGAATGTTCATGTAAGTGTCTTTGTATGTGCATGTGTTTTTACTTGGGTAGATTCCTACGAGTAGACTTGCTGGGTTGTATGGAAAGTTTATGTTTATCTTAAGAAACGGCCAAACTGTTTTTCAAAGTGGCTGCACCATTTTACATTCCTACCAGCAATATATATATGACAATTTGTTTCCTCATATCCTTGTCAAGACTTGTTGTCTGTCTCTTTCATTATAGCCATCCTGATGGGAGTGAGGTGGTTTTAATTTGCATCGCTCTAATAACTAATGATCTTGAGCACCCTTTCATGTGCTTATGAGCCACTCATATATCTTATTTGGAAAAACACTTATTCAAATCTTTTGCTCATTTTTTAAAACATCTTTATTGGAGTATAATTGCTCTACAATGGTGTGTTAGTTTCTTCTGTATAACAAATGAATCAGCTATACATATCCATATATCCCCATATCCCCTCTCTCTTGCATCTCCCTCCCACCCTCCCTATCCCACCCCACTAGGTGGTCACAAAACACCAAGCTGATCTCCCTGTGCTATGCAGCTGCGAGCTATCTGTTTTACATTTGGTGGTGCATATGTGTCAATGCTACTCTCTTACTTCGTCCCAGTTTACCCTTCCCCCTCCCCGTGTCAAGTCCATTCTTTATGTCTGCGTCTTTATTCCTGTCCTGCCCCTAGGTTCATCAGAACCTTTTTTTTTTAAATTCCATATATATGTGTTAGCATACGGTATTTGTTTTTCTCTTTCGGACTTACTTCACTCTGTATGACAGACTCTAGGTTCATCCACCTCACTACAAATAGTTCAATTTCGTTTCTTTTTATGGCTGAGTAATATTCCATTGTATATATGTGCCACATCTTCTTTATCCATTCATCTGTTGATGGACACTTAGGTTGCTTCCATATCCTGGCTATTGTAAATAGTGCTGCAGTGAACATTGTGGTACATGTGTCTCTCTCTCTCTTTTTTTTTTCATTCATTAATTAATTTATTTATTTTTGGCTGCGTTGGGTCTTCGTTGCTGCGTGCGCGCTTTCTCTAGTTGTGGTGAGCAGGGGCTACTCTTTGTTGTGGTGCGTGGGCGTCTCATTGCAGTGGCTTCTCCTGTTGTGGAGCACGGGCTGTAGGTGCACGGGCTTCAGTAGTTGTGGTGTGCAGGCTCAGTAGTTGTGGCACATGGGGTTAGTTGCTCCATGGCATGTGGGATCGTCCCTGACCAGGGCTCAAACCCGTGTCCCCTGCATTGGCAGGCGGATTCTTAACCACTGCGCCACCAGGGAAGTCCACATGTCTCTTTTTGAATTATGGTCTTCTCAGGGTATATGCCCAGTAGTGGCATTTCTGGGTCATATGATAGTTCTATTTTTAGTTTTTTAACGAACCTCCATACTGTTCTCCATAGTGGCTGTATTAATTTACATTCCCACCAACAGTGCAAGAGGGTTCCCTTTTCTCCACACCCTCTCCAGCATTTGTTGTTTGTAGATTTTTTGATGATGGCCATTCTGACAGGTGTGAGGCGATACCTCATTGTGGTTTTGATTTGCATTTCTCTAATGATTAGTGATGTTGAGCATCCTTTCATGTGTTTGTTGGCAATCTGTATTTTATTTCCATTTCTCTAGGAAGTGGGTCAAAAAGGATCTTGCTGTGATTTATGTCATAGAGTGTTCTGCCTATGTTTTCCCCTAAGAGTTTTATAGTGTTTGGCCTTACATTTAGGTCTTTAATCCATTTTGAGTTTATTTTTGTGTACAGTGTTAGGAAGTGTTCTAATTTCGTTCTTTTAACTTTTCATTGCCGTGCGCAGACTTCTCAGTGCGGTGGCTTCTCTTTTTGCGGAGCATGAGCTCTAGGCGCGCAGGCCTCAGTAGTTGTGGCTCGCGGGCTTCAGTAGTTGTGGCACGCAGGGTCTAGAGCGCAGGCTCAGTAGTTGTGGCGCACGGGCTTAGTTGCTCTGCGGCATGTGGGATCTTCCCGGACCAGGGCTCAAACCCATGTCCCCTGAATTGGCAGGCAGATCCTTAACCACTGCACCACCAGGGAAGTCCCCTTCTGTTCATTTTAAATAGGGTTGTTTGTCTCTTCAGTGTTGATTTTTAAGAGTTCTTTATATACAGTTGGCCCTTGAACAACAACACAGGTTTGAACTGCATGGGTCCACTTATATGTGGATTTTTTAAAGTACATAATACAGTACTACATGATCCAAGGTTGATTGAATCTATAGATGGAAACTGGATAGGGAGGGCTGGCTGTAAAGTTATACTCAGATTTTCAACTGCTCAGGGGTCGTCGGTGCCCCTAACCCCTGTATTGTTCAGGGGTCAATCCTATTCTGGATACAAAGTCCGTAATCAAATATACGACTTGCAATTATTTTCCTCCAGTCTTCCACAGGTTTTTTTTTTTTTAATTTTCTTTTTAAAAAAATTTATTTCTTTTATTTATTTACTTTGGGCTGTGTTGGGTCTTCGTTGCTGCGTGTGGGCTTTCTCTAGTTGTGTTGACGGGCTTCTTGTTGCAGTAGCTTCTCTTGTTGTGGAGCACGGGCTCTAGGCGTGCAGGCTTCAGTAGTTGTGGCACAGGGGCTCAGTAGCTCTAGGGCCTGCGGGCCCTAGAGCGCAGGCTCAGTAGTTGTAGCCCCCGGGCCTAGCTGCTCTGCAGCATGTGGGATCTTCCCGGACCAGGGCTCGAACCCGTGTCCCCTGCATTGGCAGGTGGATTCTTAACCGCTGCGCCACC